>NW_019524852.1:0-48808 GCF_002814215.2 Seriola lalandi dorsalis | reverse complement strand
CGGGGGGTGGGGGGGGTCCCGTGTTGGTTTGGGAGGAGGTGGGTGGAGTGCAAAGGGTCAGGCCAATCGGCAGCTGGGATTACCACCGGCTCACCATCTGCCATCCAAATAATAATCAGTGTGAGGAAATCAATTGCCTGAGTAAATATCACAGGCACATCAGCTCATTTAACCCAGTGTATTAAAGTACAAGGCAACTCTGAGACTGTTTCACTGCCGACCAGACGAGGCACGATGTCTCCTGATAATGAGTCTTATCTTTGAGTTACTCTAAACCATTTAAATCCTTGTCCCAAATATGATCAGCACCCGAGAGCATATATCCCCGTAATACCTCATATGACGTGAAGAACTTAGAGCTGTAGCTGCTCCTGTCAGAACCACTTTGTTTCCTGTCAGAAGCACTCTGTATGTGCTTTCACATGCGAAGCTGGAGCGGTTAGCTTAGGTTAGCTTAGCACAAACACTGGAAACAGGTTTAGAGGTGTGATATTTTCTTTTACATTTGCCTCCCCCGCCATCTGATCCAATTTACCACCAGGTGGTAATCAGCTGACACCACACATACTTGTACAACAAACACTGCACTCAGTAGACCACACACACACACACACACACACACACACACACACACACACACACACACCAGAGAAAGACTATTACCATGTGCAAGAATTTTAATTCACCATCGGTGAAATATCAGTTATCAGCTGCTTTTTGTTTTTTTGTTTTTTGTTATATCTATGTATTTAAATTGTACATATTATATCATTATATTATTTATCTATTTAAGAATTGGGTACTGTCATCTTGCAGTTTTTCTTTCTTTGTACTGTCCACTTTGCTGCTGTAATACTGCAAATCTCCCCACTGTGGGACTAATAAAGGAATATCTTATCTTACACCCGGCATCATTGATTGTTATGACCAATCCATGACAAGCACACGAGTCCGATAACAAAGAACTGCTCAGGTTCAGATCACACAGGTGGTTCCTCACAATCACCCCACTCCAGATTTCTCCATCATCGCCCGAATGAGGAAAGTCAAACCCCTCTCCAGGAGTTTTCTTTAAATGACAGTGTAGAGAACATCGCCTGTTGTCGATACCAATCAACTTGTCAATCACTGTTTCAGGATATTGACTCATTTATATAGAATCTCTTCTGCAATGGGAACAACTGGAATTATTTTATGGCATAAAGAATAATATAAAAATAATATATAAAGGTTATACTGTACGTTTCTCAGGGACATTTTAAATTTAAATTGGCTTTGTGACAAATTCGTGCACGATTTCTTTCATTTTCATGCAGTTTTTTCTTCTAAAAAATATCATATTTGGGTCAAAATGTTCATAAATGTAACATTTATTAAATACATCAGAGTTTCGCCACATCAAAGCTTTGCTATTCAACTTCTGAGACTGAACTCTCCAGATGCAGATAGATAATCTACCTAAACCTGTATTTAATTGATTGTATTAACAACTCAGACCGGCTCCTTTGAAATCTTGGTTGCGTCATACGTGGTAAGATAAGCTCACCAATGTGACCAATAATGGTCAGATTTATTCCTGCAGAACGCAGATGCTGCCCCATATGACTCATGCAAACAACATGCAGAGCTTACTGTCACTAATTCAAACAGATGCCTCTGCTGGCACACTTTTTCCCGCCTTTTACTAATGCATCATATTGTTATCTAATCGGCTCAGCCATAATTAAAATGATATCCACATCCTCTCTTTTGAACCATATTAGCTCCAAACATTCAAATCTCCAACTGTCCTAAGCCTGAGGAAAACAATACATTTCCATGCAGCAGCATAAAAATCATAAAAGGACCTCCCCTGTGTTTCCTGGTATGCTATTAGACAATCTGCTAACATTCAGCAGCTCTCGCGTATTAACTGAAAGGCGTAGAAAACTAATAAGGCCTTCCACACAGAGAAAAGGGAAGATCCTGTCTGATGCAGCGAGACCCGGTTGCCCTCGGAGGTCAGCGCAGTGGTCATTCATTGTTCTGTTGTCGGGTGTGATGCTGCAGAGAGGCGTCAGTGGAGGATTAGCGAGCAGCGGCACATGTCAGGGAGTGAGAGTGTGGACCAGAGCGTGCTGGTCAGGACGGGCGTCACAGGGCTCAGAGCCGCTGACACACGACCGGGCACGCTTCACCGCAGCGTGGACACAGAGGAGGGGGCGGCTTGTCTCCTAAGAGGCCCGGTGATGCACCACACGTGACGCTCACCTGCAGCACAGTCATGTTTATACTGATAACACAGTAAATGATAATCTCAATATCAGGACACCTTTTTGTATCAACGCATGCTTGAAGATATTGGTATTTAGACTGTGAGGTGGGTTATTCAGCTATTCAGGGTGGAAACTAACAACTATTTAATTGATTTGATTTTGATTAATTAGCCGATATATATAAATATACTATTTTAGCCCAAGGTGACGTCTTTAAATAGCTTTTTGTATTTGATCAAAAGTATAAAACCTAAAAATATTTAGTTACTACAACAACAAGAGAGGCGTGACACATGATCAGAGACATGCTGCTTTCACTAAGTGTAGACTCGTCATTTTCTTTTCACCTTGCCACTGACTACTATCTCGCTTCCTTGACAAACACTTCAGACCATAACGAGGGGAACAAGGGAGATTTCCATAAAATTCAATGTGGATATTCATGGTTTCCAGAGGATTGTTCCTAATGTATTTCCTTACCTCGTAGCTTTTGCTCTAGCGCCACCATCACACCAAGATTTCTACTTCAGGGACCATTACATTAGCTGAACACATTCATTCTCCCCAGAGGATTAACCCTTTTGATATTAACGACCTTCAACGCAAACTTAACATTTTTGGTCCCACTGCTCCAAGAACAGCTCACTGTCATGGTTTTCGTGCCATTTAACCTTCTGATTTTGCAGTAAAGCTTCCAGTTGTGTTTGAAGGTACAACTGCACCACTGCACTACAGACTTCAAAAAGAAAAAATGATCATGAACTACAGTAGAACCCATTTCACTTGCATGCAGTTCTTCGCTGCATTCAGTATGCTTCAGCCGTACGGAGACGTCTTTTCGTCGTCTTGGATTTGTGCAACCAGCTTCCTTAGCGCTTTTGCAGCCAGTCGGGCCTCTGCCATGTAATCAGGACGGGAACTCGAGCTGTCCCTCACCAGGTCGCTGTGGCCCCACTCATTATCTTATCTCCCATTGTGGCCCGCTGTAATTCCCCCTCTCATGATTGATGATGTCGCTGTCTGATTACACCAAGACAAAACCCCTCTAAGATCACCTTTCATTCCTGTGGCCAACTCCACGAGCTCCACGAGGTCCACTGGACAGGACGACGGGGGGGTCGGTGAGCTGTGCGGCTGTGTTGAGCTGCTGTCACATGCGCCTCAGGTTTGTATTAGTCCTGAGCAAGAATCAGCTCTGTGTTGCAGTCTGTGGTTTATAATTAAATAATGTTTCTTAATATTCATGCTCCATATAAGAATTTACCCTTTCTTAGGGAAGAGTAATTAAAACGGACTCATGTGTGATTCATTTTGATCGCAGTTATCTAGATACAGCCAACAAGACACTGAGCAAAGTGTTAGTGATAAGGAGCTTTGTGTTGCGACACAAGAAGAAGTAAGAAAGCCGTGGCATAAAACATTTAGAGAGAAGGTTCCTCTGCTTCAGATCATGTCTCTGTCCTGCTTTAGACAAATCAGATAGGTAACCTGTGTTCTTTTTAAGTGAGACAGTGAGCCTCATCTCTCCATGCGGCAGGTGGAGACAGATGCCTCATTATCCATGCCACAGGGGACAAAACAAGGCCAGGACCCGATGCCCCCGCCTCGCCGGCGTTTAGTTTCCAATGCGCCGACACAAGGCAACCTTGGACCATCGCCGGGCCGCGCTCATCTCTGACCTCAGCGAGCGCAGGTCGCTCGCAGAGTCACATTAAACTTTCAGAGGACCCAAAGGTCCCCGTCAGGAGTGTTAACAACAGCATTGTCCCGACTCCCCCTGACTCAAAGGGCCAAGTGTAACAAGGCACCCCCTCCAGTGGTCAGGGCCGCCCCCTGGGTTCACAGATACTGTGACACCCTTTGGATCCATCTGCAGTTCCTTTTGAGTCTGTGTGAGTCAGACAGCGAGACAGAGACAGATGATTCAAGAGCAAGTGTCTTATTTTTTTTTACAAGCTGAGTGTAAAACGTCAGTGAAGCTGCAGTGACGTGGATTACCGCGCACTAACTGTGTGTTATTTGAAGACAACATTTGTGAGACTACAGCGAGTAATGAGCGAGGTGTGCGGGATCAGGCTCAGATGATAGGATTGCCACTGAGACGGCTGATCACATTAAAGGTGCAGTCTGCCTAAACAGGCCGTCGCACCGTGCCAGCTCAGTGTAACTCAATATATTCTGCCAATACACTCGTTTTCACTTTTACTTTTACTTTTAGGATTTTGGAATGAAATCAATATTTAAAAGCTGCGTAGAAATGTTTTTGACTTTTTCCTGAACCACTGTCCTTAGACACGTTTTTTTACTCGTCACGTGTAAAATCAATCATCGCACTGATCTTTTTGTCTGTTTGACAGGATTTTGGAATCTGTCTGCTTACGGCCAGTGGTGTGCAATTTTAGCCAAGGCTGCTAATTTCTAATAGTTATATTAAAGGGAAATTATTTTTATTTTTGTTAGCAATACCTTTATTTTGACAACATCAATGAAAAAAATATTCTATGAGTTGTAGCCTGTGTGTGTGGCCACTTGCATCAGATATCTGGCCCAACGAAGTGCCAAAGAAACCGCACCAGTGACATCTGTTGAAGGTGTAGCCTGGGCAGTAATAGCAATTAAACACTGCTGACCCCCTGCTGCTAAAATAAGATCATATTTATCTGGGATTGCTGGATGTAATATTGCAAAAACATTATTAGTATTTTGTGGAAACAATAAAACACCTGCTCCAGATTTTGTGACATCACTTCGACATGCTGTGGTCTGGCAACCGAGGAAGCAGAAAACTGTAAATAAATATGAGGGAGAACGACTAAGACTGTGATTAACACTAAAGGATTTATTTATCTTCCTCACACAATGTCACTTGTTTTTCTGCACAATTTATTTATCATTTGCCCGTACATATTAGGGTTGTCGACTGTGAGCACTGACCAGTGGTTGAAGAAGTATTTAGATTCGTAAAGTAAAAATACCAATAAAACAATCTAAAAATACTCCATTACAAGTAAGAGTCGTTCATTTAAATTCCTATTTAAATACAAGTGTTATTCGCAAAATTTACTTCAAGATTCAAAAGTAAAAGTTCTCGTTCTGCAAAAAAATGGTTATTAGATCTATTACTAGATCGTATTTCATCAATGCATAATTTTACTGTTGTAGCTGGTCGAGGTGGAGCTTGTTTTAACTAGTTTATGAACATTACTGTAGGTGGTTAAGTAAGTAAGTTAGGTTCCCAACCTAATCCAAAGGTCAGAGGTTAAATCTTAGGGGTCATGAGATGATTAACGAGAGAGGACATAAGAAAATACAAAGTTCGGATACACAGATTTCTATTCAATTTTTGTGTTTTTCTCTTATCTTTGCTTTTTGTGACATAGTGAATAATTTTCCCTCTTTGTGCCTGGAACAATTATTTAAATCACCTGAGAAAGGTGTAATCTCTCTTTGACAACAAACAGGAGCCCAACTAGGCACTGATTTACTGTCAGTGCTCACAAGCCATAAATGTTGGAAACACTGGTTTAATCTTTAACAATTTGTTGTGTTTTATAAGCTCTTCACCCTGAATCTCATCTCATTTTGCTGAAAAGTAACTAGTATGTCAGATAAATGTAATGCAGTAAAAACATACTATTTCTCCCTGAAATATATAGAGCAGAAATACAGAGTAGCAACGTAAAGTGGAAGTACCTTTAAACTGCACTTAAGCACCAGTATTTGAGTAAGTTACTTTAAGTTACTTTCCACCAGTGGTGCTGGTCGTGTTGTCTCTACAGACTGGGACAGTGTATGAGACGAAGTGACTCTCTGCTCCTATTCAATGCAAAAGAAAGTCAGGAATACATTTCTGCCTTTAAATGAATTAATTTACAAAAATAAAATCATCTTTAAAGGTTTAATGAAAAACAATGACACATGAAAAAATAAACTTTCAATAAAAATTAAAAATTGTTCTGATATATAATTATATTCAATTAAACATGATTAATTGGTCCATTAATTGATATTTTTTATGATGTATAATAAAATCTCTGTATCAACAAAATGACTGGAATCTGTATCTGTGATGTCAGTGTGAATGATCAACCCTGGAAAATAAAACTCTGCTCAGGTGAAATGAGGGCTTTGCTGCCATCTAGTGGTTTTTTTCTGCCTGAGAAACACAGTGAAAATGCTGAAGTGTTGGCCTTATCGCGTCATGTAAACGACGAGTATGTGCAATTGTAGAAATAATAGTTTCTAAAATCAAATACTGATTTCCTCTGTAAGGCTTTTTGGAGATTTTCAAAAAACTAAGTGATTTCATTCCTTCTGCTCGGCCAACTTCTTTGGCCGACGCAGCAGCAGATAAACAAACACAGCAATATTCACAACAAACTGGATTAGGCCTAAAGAAGAAACGCCATAGTTCACATACAGGAAGCCGCCAGCAGTCGGGCCAACCGTGCGAAGCAGAGACTGAACGGATGAACACAGCCCCAGCATTGTGCCTGTGTATGAGAGCAGAGTGGGTTTGATAAATTACTGGATTAAAATAACGTAGTTATTGGCATTTTGAAATGTTATTTTAAAAAAATGTTGTTTTGGCCGTGTTTGTGTGATTTAAATTTTGTGTATTTTTCCCCTCCCATCAGATGCTGTCACACAATGAGTGACTAAAATGCTGCTCTGCAAAATTAAAGTTTTTGTTTTTGTTAATGTCACCATTAATATCGTCAGTTCTGTGCTGTGCCGGGTGACCTCACCTGTGTCCGAGGACGGTACGCTCTTGGTGAGCATGCTGTCTGTGATCACATTAAACACACTGAGAGAAAACATCATGGGGATGACGGTGAGGCAGAAGTGGAACACATTCTGCATGTAGGCCTGCAGGAAGAGAGACATTTCAAAATAAAAGTTTCTAAGATTATTTTCATTATTGGGTAATTGCAGTAATTCTAATTAAAATTCGTTTCCTAGAAATGACAAATGCTAATCACTTCAGCCTGGTGCTGCAGAGCATCACTGTAGTCCAGACTTAAATATCTCACAACCATTGGACTGATTATCATCAAGCCTGACACTGACTTTTCTTCTAGCGCCACCATCAGGTTGACATTTGTGGCTTCAGGTGAGATGTTTTGACAGCTGATTGATGGTTTGCCATGGAGTTTGGTTCAGGCATGCATGATCCCCAGAGGATGAACTTTGCAACACTTTCAAAACAAAATTTCAGTCCGTCTAAAACTTTGGTTTATGACCAAGTATTTTTAAAACTAATGCCTCAGCTGTAACTCATTTACTGCTAATTAGCGAATGTTAGCAACACACTTATCTAAGATGGTGAAGATGTTAAACGGAAAGAAATAAGAAAACACAATATGAAGGAAGAATGTAGGAATGAAATAAAAAGGTGGCTATGAGAAACAAGGAACGAGGTAAAATAAGAAACAAGGAAAAAAGAAAGTTGAGTACAGGTTGAGTAAATTTCTCTCATCACGCCGAAATAAAGGTGTTTTTAGATATCCTGGAAAATGTGTTTTTTGTGTTTACCTGAGCCAGTCCCACCAAAGAAGAAACTCCGATGGACAGAAGCAGCAGCGAGCTCTCGGAGTATCTCGCCGTAAGTCGACCGATCACTCCTCCCTGAACAACCTGAACAAACATCCAGAGTTTTACAGTCTGATATCATCCTGAGCTGCTGCAGGTAACAAATGAAGCACCGAAATCATAATCAACTTGTCTTGGATTTAATTTTGAGCAAAACGTACCATTTGGACGATGCCAAAGTAGGCCATCAGATAGCCATTCTGCTCAGGTTGCAGCTTGAAGATGTCCAGCGCGATGATGGAAAACATCACTTGAAAAATGCCTTTGGAAAGAGAAGAGCAATTCTTCTGTTTACTTTGCACATTTCCCCCCCCAACATTTCTGATTACTTGACACTTTTCAAGCCGACTTCGCGTATGTCATTTGTTTTGTAAATAAAAGATGGATGCATTTGAAAAAAGGATGTATGTTGAATCCAAATCAATTTGCTTTACCTCACCAGATCTCTGATACATCTCAAAGTTATTTCATGCATTTTTGGAGCTTGCATTACCTTTTTATTTAAGCTGCCTCCAAATAATTGCAGAAGAAAATTGAATGTATGTAATGAATTAAATAACATCCACTGAAAACTGTTACATTCACTTTAGTTAAACAGAAAAACTGAGGAGCTAATAATGAAAACAAGGACTCTCACCTGACGGCAAGCCTGCGACTATCTTCACAAGAAAAGTTGCAGTCACACCTGGAAACTTCGTCAGTCTTGTGATCTCGCCCACGTTGAATATTGACTTTCTTTTGTTCTCACCTGCAGCAGATTCAAAGAGAAAGACTGAAACCGATGTACAATTACACAAACAATACCTGTCAGATAACAGCAGGTCCAATCAAACAACCACAGCAAGATAAATCTGTTTGAGCAGCGCACAAGCAGAAGTGTACCTCATGCAAAATTATATCACGAGTTAAACCCATTTTCTCAAACCCTGGGAACAATAAACTGGTTTTAATAAACACACACAGGTGTACTGCTGTGTGTTCTTGGCATTTCAATTTAAAATCTAACAAATTATCTTACAAAAAGGTTCATAGTAAATGGTTTAATTCATACCATGCTTGTCATATTTACAATGTTACACTGACAGAAATCACAAAGAATCAGATCAGTATCAGGTCAAATGAATTTATTTTTATAACACTTTGTAAATATAGCAGGCTGGTAAGGTCCACAATTAAATTTTTGTTCCTACAATCCTTAAATCGGGCTTCAGTTGGACCTCACTTAATACTGTGGAGGGATGGGACTGTTTTATTTTGTCTCCGGCCTTCAGGTGGAGCTTTCGGAGGACGGGTGAGGGGCTGGACTGGCTTGATTTGTCTCCACAGGACAGGTTGACTGTTTTTGTCCTCTTGGCCCCTCTCTTCTGCAGTTTTTCAGCGCGGTGCACCTTCTTGATGTCTTTCAGTTCTTTGCTCAGTTTTTCAGTCTCACTTCTGTACATGTTCCTCTCTGCTGTCGCTGCCTTCAGCTTATCTTTCTGGCCTCTGACCGTCACCTGGCACTGATGAAGCTGCGCTGACACCTGTGTCAGGTTTTGCTTCAGCTCCTCACACTGCTTCAGTGTTTTCCTCAGGTCTTCGGTCTGGGTGAGCAGCTCTTTCTGTAAGGACTCGATCTTTCGGAGAGGCGCGTCTTGGGGAGGTTTTCTGAACATCTGAGGTCTTTGTTGGAGGATTACGATTTTTTTCCCCATCTGTTCCTCGACAATCTGACAAATTTTGTTTTCTTTGAGCTTCTCCTTCTGGTTGTGAAGCTTTTCCTCACACTTTCGGAGCTTCCGCTTCTGATCCTCTGAATCGCTTTCCATGAGGACCCTCTCCCTCTCCAGTTTCAGACTGTCCTGCTTGAGAAGATGGATTTGCTTCATATGCTCTTTGCACTGGCCATCCTTCAAGGTCAGGCTTGACTGCACGACGGTCACTTTGTCACGCAGCTCTGAGCATTCATTTTGGCATCGCAGCCACTTGTCGCTCAGGCCATCTCTCTCTTTGATGGCCTGGTCCAGTTGCTCCTTCAGGTTGTGCTGCTCTGCCCTCTGTTTGACAGCACCCTGCTTCAATGACTGCAGCTCATTCTTCATTGACTCAAGGTCCTCTTTGAGGTCCTCATTCTGCTTGCAGCCCCTTTTCAGGTCCGTTTTCTGAATCCTGATCTTCTTACCCAACACTGACAATTCATTCTTGTGGTGCATCAGCTGGTTCCTCAGGTGGTCTCTGTTTTTGATCACCTGGTGGATTCTTTGATGTTCTGCCTTGAACTGTTCAGCATCAGTCGTCAGAGCCTCAACTTTCTTCTTGAGGACCGTGTTTTCCCTCTCAAGGGTCTGATTCTTCTTCTGCATGTGGGCGTATTCCCGCTCAGCATCAGGAAGGATCGACGATAAGACGTAATGATGATAGGCTGACATGGGGCCAGTCTTTTGCGAATTCTTGTCGTCATCGTCAAATGTCACTTTTTTGAAGGACTCCATCTTTCCAGTTGATTTCTGCAGTCTGACACCGGCTCTGAATCAGACGCGAAGTGTGCAGTTTTCTATCTTCTGTCTGTGACTATGACGTCAGAGAATTCCAGTAGAATGTGAAGCAGCAAACACAACTGAATTCTAATCTACTATTCTAATCTAATCTAATCTACAAACTCTCCGTGATGAATCATCAACAAAAAATATTAGGGCAGCAAATAGCAATTATCGTCATTAACGATTAATCAGTTGATTACTTTTTCAATTACTCGATTAATTATTTAGCCTATGAAACGTCTTGAAATGTTGTTTTGTCCAGTCAAAAGTCCAAATACCCAATAACATTTAGTTTACAATGACAGGACAAAGAAAAGCAGCGAATCCTCTCATTTGAAATGAATCAGAGAATAATTTACATTGTTTCACTAATTTTGCTTGAAAATTAAATTAAATTCCTCTCCAGATCTGTTTTAAACGATATGAAAATACTCTGTTGTTTGTTTCTTTTGTTTCCTTTGTTGTTTTTTATGTTAATTTGTAACTGGCAGTGGCTGACACAGTGTTGGTGGTTGTACTATTGCAAACTCTCGCCCTCTGTACTGACAAGGTTTCAGGTTTATTCTGCCAGATATGTATGAGGGAAAGGTTAAGTACGGTTCCAATGGTACATTTCAGCAAGAAACATCCAATCACCGAGCTTAACACTGTGTTACGTGCGATTGGAGCTGAGGTAACACCTTTGTGAAACTGCAGGTACGAATTTTTGGATTCTGGGTCAGTTGTAGATGAATTCAGGAGCTACGTTGCTGAGTTTAGTTCACAAATTCAACAACAAAACATTCTGAATTTGCCACCACTCTGATTCACACCTCTAACTGGCTTGTTCTCCATGGCAACAGCAGCAAAGGCTCCTGGGTATTGCAGTATTTTTCAAAATGAGTTTTGAAAAATTCAATTAAAGGAGGACTGATTCATTCACAACAACATCTACATTTTCTCTTCAAGAAATGTAAATTTTGTGGTTTCAGTTGGAAACTCACTGATACAAAACACTGCCTCACCCCTGCCTCCTAATGCCGGTGTGCCATAAGCCTGAACATCAACATTTTATACAAATTCCCAAACAGCTGAGAACATTAGGCGAAGAGGACGGAAGTGTGTCTTACTTTCTGTGTTGGCTCTTGGAGTTTGAGCTTTAGTAGTTTTTGGGATAAACTTTAAAACCAACAGTAAACTGAAGGCACTCCCCACAGCACCAAAACATGCGGTAAATGCCTCCCTGGGAAATACAAAGTGAAAGCAGCGTTAGGTGGACAAATATTTTTGGACATTTTAGGTTTAAATGTTAAAATACTACAAAAACATACACATAAACATTTCAATATGTATCATTGTCGTTTCTATTGCATTTCCATGTTCAGTTAAAGCAATCACAACTTATTTTGGTCCCTTTGGAACAAGCCATAAACATAGAGTAGTAAAATCTGTTCATACTTTTGCTTTTCAAAAGAACATACTGTCATTTTCCACCTGTGAACGTTAGTAGTTGTCCTGGAAGCAGTTGCAGACATGACTCACCCCCGAGTGCATTCACATGCTCACTAATATCCTTGTTATGATTAGAGTTTTGGAGTATTTGCTGCATATGTACACGTCATGTCCTGGTTTCTGAACGTTCATGTGTACAAGGATATGATTAATCAGGTAAATGCTATATATCCCTATAAATCATCAACCGGGATACTTGTGCGTATGTGGATAAAAGAGCTGCCCAGTGTGTAATCAAAAGTAAAAGTAAAGCTCCTGTTAATTTGAATCACTGGCTTTTAGAAAGGCTTGGCGATTGGATGTTTCTTATCATAACGATCTGTGGAACACGAGCAGCCTGTCACTGCTTGTACCAGCGTGTTAACCTCTCCTCTCTACAGCACAAACACACAACACACATACAGTGACACTCACCCGTAGCGTGTGTTAAGATGTCCGCCCAACGTGGAGCCAGCGATCATACCGACACCAAAACACAGACCTAGTTTTGATAAAGCATCTGCACGTTTCTCAGGTTCTGAAAGGTCTGTAACAACCATCTGAGACGCTGCAGACAGGAGAGGGGTAAAGAAAAAAAATAGAAGCAAATGAAAGCCGTTGTATTTTCATGGTAATAAATGGTATTTGATCAGAGAGTTTAGGTCACAGCGCACGTGGGGGGAAACCTTTAACTATTCCATACATTTCAAGGTTACTGCATGTTGGGTGTAATGTGCACTATTGTAGAAAGTTTAGCTACAAAGTTAGCAAAGAAAGAAAGTGGGGAGGGATTAATAAATATCAAAGATTGCTTGATCTACAGCAAATAATAATCTAGGTTTGATGAGTAAAATGTTAAGATGAGTGAGGAAGATTGTAGATGAGTGGTGCTCACCAGGTAGGACATGCATGAAGACTGTGGGGATTTTGTGGATGAACAGCATGGCAGGATGGTCTGCTATGGCCAACAGCAGAAAGAAAACAATACTTGAAGCACAGGCCAGAGACAAAGCCACTCGTGCCCCGAAGAGATCTGCAAACCTGTCAACAAAACAAAACCCAGAGAACACACGCTGCTACTGCTGGACAGAAACAGTGTCGGTCGCTAATGTCGCTCTGTGAAACACATAGGGAACAATCTCCATGCAGGTCTGTGACTGTGCATATAACAACAATGTCTACATTGAATTGAACTTACCTTCCAAACATAGGACCCCCGAGCAGCTGAATGATGCCCACCATGGTTTGCAAATAACCAAACCACAAAGTGTCGAAGCCGAGTTTCTTTGCCAAATACTACACACAGAGACATAATGAAAATACTGACATTAAAATACACACTATCATACGTAGCATGTTGATATACGTATAACAGTGGGTATGCTGTAGGAATCAGCTGATTTTTATGGTGGTGTAGCACAACAGTACATCCACTGTTATCCCCATACGGATAACTGAATCAGCAAGTAAACACATGCATCTGGAGTGAAGCTCGTCAGTAAAGTCTTTATAACACATTTAAAAAACTGAAATCTGAGCAATATTTTTATATTCAAATTATTATTTCATTCCATCCTTTTCCTTTTCTTTGAGTAAATGAATGATCACTGTGGCTGCTACATGATATGAATGTGGTACAGGTGTTGCCAGCTCACCTTTAATGACAGTGAGTTTCATATTTGAGGAAGGCGGTCACAGGAATTAATCTCCCTTTGTACTTTTTGTATGACTCCAGAGTTTAATGTGAAGTTTAAGGACACAGTTTTAAGGAGCTGTTTTTTTTGTTTTTTTGTATTCTATTTTAAATAACATACACAATAGCCATATATGCTCTATGTAGTGCAATATTGTGATATATTGCGTCTTGTAATTTCCATTTCTGCCACATGAAATCCCAGCCACCGGCCAGGCTCTAGTCCCATGGTAATAACGCACAATGGGAAAATGTTGTTGTTATCAGGGATGACAGATGGTCTCTGCAGCATTTATTAGATGTAAGGGTGTATTCAATACCACAGTGCAACTAAAAATACGTCATTACAAGGAAGAAGTACAGTGCAACTGATATTTAGGTGCAACTTTCACATTCACGGGAGGCACGGAAATGTCGGCTTCCTGTTCTGACATAACAGATATACTTACAGGGGTAACAGAAAACTGCAAAAACATCCATGTTATATCCAGAGCAGCGATGAGGTAAACGATGTAAATGGTTTTCATCTTCTTCTTCTGTTGGTCTGCTGCTGCTCCGGGGGCTCCTTCGCTCGTTTCACCTCTTTGACTCATGTCGACGCTCGTAGAAATCACACGTAAAGCCTTCGGCAACGTTAATGTAGCCGCACTGTGTGACAGAAAGTAACAGTCTGTGGAAGTCGTGACTAAACCCGAAGTCCGGTAAAATACCCTTTAACCTGGTGAACTTTTACATAAACAAGAAAACCTAACGCCGGTTGCACTTTGGAGCAGACAAGCGACGAGGAGGGGTTACCGAGGTAGATGTTAACGTTAGCTAGTTACGACAAAATATAATCCATAATGGGAAAACTGAAGTGTTTGGCTTAAGCATTGTTCACCGGGACATTTAGACCTAACCGTGAGACCAACGCCTGTCCAAAACACCGGAAAAACGAGCGAACATGAACGTTCCTCAGAGAAAATCCCACTGAGAATGTTGAAGTTTTCCGCACCGATGCGTTCAAGTCTCCTGCTGAGGTCGTACCTTAAAACCTGTCATGAGATACTCGCTCATTTTTGGTTTTGGTTTGGGGTGAAACTTGGGGCTGCAACGAACAAATATTTTCAATCTCGATTAATCTGCAGAGTATTTTGTCCATTAAGGACCAAAGACATTATGGATTAATCGAAAATATAGAGGTTTTGAACATAATGGCAGAAAACAAAAAATACACAAAACGTGAAGGAAGTAGAGGTAGTTCTAATTTGTCGGGGTTAATTACGCCGTCATTCGTGTTTCCGTGGTCAGTGACTGATCAAATGTTTACGGTAGTCGCAGTGACACAGCTCTGGGGAGCTGCTGGAAATGACTTTTAAATACGATCTCACGTGTGTTGGACAGATGTTACTGGAATACTTTCACATTAATTATTTCCGGAATCGAATCAAAATGAAATTTCGTTTCGTATAGTATAATATACTCGACCAGAGCTAGCTACTACAGGTCCCACCATGAAGTACTTCCGGATTTCAAAGTAAAAGATGACGTGGGGTTTCGTTTCCAATATTTAATTTTAATGAAGTACTTTTACTGTGTAGGTTTTTTTAAGCAATCCGAAATCAAAGTCTCTTCCAGATAACAAAAACAATAATTTTTGCCTAAATCTGATTCGGGATAAAAAAAAATAAAAATAAAGAAACATTTCTTCCAGTCATGAGCATGAGATTTTTGGACTTTAAACTTCTTATATGACATGCAAAAATACTTTGAAGTAGTTTTACTGTGTAGTCTTTCAAGCTGGCTTGAGCACAGTTATCATAACTTAAAATTTGAAAAAACTTTAATTTTAGGGTTCTTATTTTGAAGTCTGTGAGCGACCTCCTCCCGGAAGTATGTTCCATCATCTAGTCCGATATCCACTCTGTTGTGTGTGTGTGTGTGTGTGTGTGTGTAAGGGTTGGCAGAGCGTCAAATGAGGACCTCATTACACCAGTTTGAGTAAACTTTCCCAGTATTTTGGTATGTTGATATCAGAAAACACGGAGTGACAATGCAGATCCTGACTCCTCATGTTTACTGGGCTCAGCGTCACGGAGAGATTTATCTCCGGGTGGAACTGAGCGATGCCAAGGTAGGACAGTCCACAACATCCAGCCGGCTGTTTTCAGCCCTAACTTACACCGACCTGTCTATTTACGGCTCAGATAATGTTTTTAAATTACTCTTATTTTCATTTTCTAAATGTTGTGGACGCAACGTTTGGTAATGTGTTCTCCGCTGTGATGTACAGCAGATAACGTTAGCCTAACTGTTAGCTAAGTGATAATGTAGCTACAGCTTAAGGTGGCTAAACTAACCCCAAATGTTGCTTTGTGAAGGCCAAAAGAAAATAAATTAATGTGCATTTGGTCCTTGTTCAGAAACGTATATATTTGTGTTGGCGACATAAATACCACAATTTAAGGTGGTACTGTTAACCGTTTATTGGGGCTCGGGCTCATATAACTATCGGCAACGTTTTTTAAATATCTTAAAGAAGTTTGTTGTTGAAATGAACAATTATAAACAACACTACCTCCCTTATTGATTTCTCAATTACTTGAAAATAACAGCTGTGAGTGACCACTTTAATTTGACTGCCTTGTTTTGTTGCTGCACTCTCATTAAAGTTACCAAGCCCAGCTCTGTACAGGATGCATTTAGGTGTTAATTATTTATGTCGTCCAATAAAAATACTTATTAAGAATGATTTGTCTTTTGGGTGGGGTTTTGTCTTTGCCTCAGCCCCTGAGTCTGTCACTTACTTCTTTATTATTGTGCTAGTGTTTGATCAGTAACATGAAACACAGGTTCTTCTCCTCCTCTACATTTGCAGGTTCAGACTTCTCCATCCTCATCCTGCATCTGTTAGATGGATGTCTTATAAAAGATGCATGAGTTTTACAGGAGTTGTGGATCTTATTTAGTCCCTTAGGAGCCAGATAACTGAAACAGGCTGACAGAAGAACACTTGTCATGTTACACATATTGGGCCCATTTATATCAGTGAGGATAGACTACATATAAGAATGTTCTCTCAGTATAATGCAGCACAAACTAACACGTTGGTGTTTTTAATCTTTTTTTGGAATTTGTCGACAATAAGAAAAATATAGAATATCACCTGACTTACCCTTTAATTTCCACCTCATCGTATGTGCATTGTGCGCGCCAGTGTCGGGTGGGTTGTGACGATATCTTTGTGTTTTTCAGAACCTTGACATCAGCCTGCTAGAAAACAACACACTTCAGTTCAGAGGTTCGTATTTAAGTAGTAGTTCGTACTTAAGTTTCAGAGATATTCTTTCACATTGTTTTTGGGATCTGTTATGACAGCACAACATACATGTAAAGTGTAATATTATTACAATATAAAACTGTAATCTTAATATTGTTCCACAGCACAGGGCCATGGAGCTAAAGGAGATAATGAATATGAGTTCAGTTTGGAGTTCCTGCGACCTGTCAGATCTGAGGTATTGATCTTTTATTCATCTATTGATTGTTATATTGAAATGCACTCTTTTTTCCCAATTGTAATATGATTTACATTTTTGGAACAAAATCCGAACTATAATGGCACTCAGTAGAGCCCAGACCTCCTCCAAAGCCAAACAATCCTACACAGGCCTGTCGGGTCTGTCAGAATGTTAAGGAAAAATTAAAAGAAATTCCTGGATCTGCCCCTGTAACTGGATCAGCACCAAAACTGAATGGGTTATTCCCTGGCCCATTCCCCATCCCTTCACCCAGTTTGGTGCAAATTGGTTTGGCACTTTTTTTGTGTAATCCTGCTGACAAACAAGCCAAAAAACAGACACAGGTGAAAACATAGCCTGTACAGAAAGCCAATTATTGATTGAGTTGATTTTCCTAGAGTGTCTGATATTGAGTATTTGGCGGACTTGTAGTTGTACACCATTATCTCTTACTGTGTTATGTTTCAAAGGCAAATTGCAGCGGTGTTATTTGTATGTTCGGTGTAAATTTCAGTGTGGTCAGCCACCAACCTCAAACTCTTACTTTAGGATAACTTGAAAAATAAAATTTATTTAAAACAAAAATAATGGCATTTAACCAAAAATAAAAACCTATCTGGTAGGTTTACTCCTGTCTTGCTTTTATCATAATCTACCAATACGTTTTTTGTAAAGTAGCACACTTCATGTTTTTATCTTGCTGCTCAGATGAAAAGCCAGAGTTTTATTATAAGTGGAGTGACTGCATGATAATGCGTCGTGGCGCTGATTTAGTGGGAGTACCAGCTAGAAGTGGCTGCAGTCAAGTCAAGGCGAACGCTGATTGAAAAAACGCCTCCCAGGTGAAGTGCGGCTTGATTAGCTGGTACACTACGGCCTGGGATTTTCAGCCACTTTACTATCAGGGAATTTGTTTGGGAGACAGTGCAGCAGGTTTTTATTGCAGCCCTCAACTAAAAGGGACGTAGCTGAAATTTGCCAAATTTAGGGCTTGGCAGAATGAGTTAAGATAAGACCTGTGATGTCTGATGATGGTCGTTTGATATACATGTCACAAAGTTGTGTGTCTTTTCACCATCTGAGGTTACTGTCCGATATAATGTACTTACAGCATGAGTCACAGTCTCCTACTATGAGGGATACACAACAACAAACTGTTTTCACACCACACCTTGTCACATTATTTCTCTGCCTCATGTGTGTTTCCGTAAAGAAACCATATACGATTTCCTAACACTGTGTGTATATGTGTGTGTGTGTGTGTGTGTGTGTCCATCATGGCGGACTCCAGATCAACCACAGGTCCACCCAGCGTCAAGTTGACATCAAGATCAAGAAGCAGGAGGAGCACTGGTGGGACCGGCTGACGCTGCAGGAGAAGAAGCCTCTGTTCCTGGCTCCTGACTTCGACCGCTGGCTGGACGAGTCCGATGCCGAGATGGAGCTTCAGGCTAAAGTAGGAACTTGAAAATCACATTTATGAATTTAGAATCTTGTTTTTGTTTTTTAAATGTTTCCCCTATAAAAGAGTAAAGTCTTCTTCCAAATCATTATGTTTAATTTGAAGCACCATACAAAATTAATTCAGTGCCTTAGAACAAATGAGGGATATGACAGATCAAAATTCATTCAGTCACTCATCAGTTCAGAGTAATTAAAGCAATTGAAGACGTCTGTACTTTATGTAGAGTGTTTGGTCATTGCAAAGTGAGATTTGATAGTGTGATTTCTTTCAGGAGGAGGAGAAGATAAACAGGATCAGTGTGGAGTCGAGAGTTCGTAAAGACCGTGAGTCACACTGAGCTATTCATCATACAGTAGATGTTTCTAGTTTTCTAATTAGATGAATTCACACCATCTATCCTCCAGGAGGAATTTAGCAGTTGTGTTATTAGCGTTAGTTTATTGTGGTTATTTTCTTCTGTTTCCTCAGCCTACCTCGGTTTGAAGAAAGGCTACTTGTTTATGTACAACCTTGTGCAGTTCCTGGGATTCTCCTGGGTCTTTGTCAACATGACTGTTCGACTCTTCATTCTTGGTCAAGGTTTGTTTAAAAAAAAAAAAAAGAAAGAAAATACAGTCAGTTTATGAAGTGAAGCAAAGTTTGAAAAGTAAAAAAGTTTGTGCGATCTCTGATTCCACAAGCTCGCCCCCTGCTTGTCGACTTTGCAGTCATTTGGTTACATGCAGATTTTTAGATTCTGTTGCACAAACTGGAGACATTTGATGAAGATTTTTGTATGTGCTCGAGCTGTAAAAGTAAGACTGCATAAAATTCTGTGGATTTGAAAGGATAGTTTCTTTCAGCTATGATAGCATCATACTCAACAAGTTTGTTGCTGAGATCTTTGAGCACATCAAACTCGAAGGGTCAAGAAACGCACCAGTCTGTGTGGATTGTAAACAAACCAACAGAATAGCCAGATTATCTAAACCACTTTTTATTAAGACGTAAAATGTAAAGTGAGTCCATCTCAAATGTCAGTAGTAAACCCTCATTGCACAAGAAAACTGTGTGCACAACTATGGTGAAGTTTTTACAAGGCGTTTACAGTAAAGTTACACTTTACTGTTCACATTCATTTGGCCAACCTGCGGGATTGTGACCGCCGGCGTTTCTTGCCCTATCTGACGTTTTGATGATGTCTCCATGTTTCCCGATCTCAACGATTAACATGACTACAGTGTAATAACCGAGAGAATAGATGCCCAAAACTGTGCAGATGAGATCCCTAATAAACTCCCCGTTTTGAATCTCATTTAGACATATTTTTTTTAAAGGATCATAAGTGTGGTTTTGTGTGTTTTAGCCTTTCCTACAAAAACATAATGTGCATTTTAGGATTGACTTCCTACCTTCCAGTCAGTTAATTTCAGTGCGCCATTAAAATCAGCTTGCAGAGACATGAAACAGGTAATCCATCACAGTTTATATTTAGTCACCCTGTTGTCGGTTACATTGTTCTTGTGCTTTATTCAATACATCACATAGATCTAGGTAAAAGAGAAAACGAGAACGCTCAATGTGAAACAGTTGAGTAGAAGCAGAATTGGCAGACTGTAAAGGGATGGACTAAATAAAGATAAAAACAGGGATTAAAATAAAAGCAATTGTACTTTTAAATAGCGTTTGAATTTTATGGACAGAAAAAAATTAATTACTGGATGACAGTTTTTGGGTGAGTGTTAATGGAACACAAAAACAGAAAAGATGCAAACACAATTAGCATCACTGTGCAATAACATAAAACAAACAGGAGAGACAGGGGTCTGTGTTTTTTGTTTGTGAGGAGCTATTCACAGATCAGCTCATTTGAATAGAAACAGGAACGCGACTGTACAGAGCCGAGATTTGTTTTGCAAATGATGAGGATTATGGATAGTGGCTCATGCAATGTGCTGTTTGTTTCTCTCTCTTGCCCTCATTAGACTCATTCTACGATACCTTCCACACCACAGCTGATATGATGTACTTCTGTCAGATGATGGCCGTGCTCGAGGTCATTAATCCCTTGTTGGGTCTGGTGAAGACTGGATTTTTTCCTGCTATGATACAGGTAAGACAGGGGAGACGGTCACTTCTCATTTTTATTACAACCTTTTTCATCTTCAACCATGAAGGTGAAAACTGAAGCAACAGCATAACACAGAGGTCATCAAAAAATACAGAGTATGTTTATTGTAAGGGGTGTAAAAATATGAAAAAAAAAAATATATACACTATAATTAACACAGCATCCAGTTGCTGCTGCTCCACTCTTCAAGTTTCGGGGGTTTCCACCAGATTTTGTAGCCTGGCTGCAGGGGTTTGCTGTCATTATGCGATAAGGCCTGGTTAGTGTCTCAGTTCATCCAGAGGGTGATGGATGGGGCTGAGGTCAGGACTCAGGTACATCCACACTAAACTGAGGGAACTATTTCTTTACAGAGCTGGTTATGCTCATGTATTTGAAACAGGAAAGGACCTTCATCAAAATGTTGCCACAAAGTTGGAACAACACTGTCGTCTGTTGTCTAGTCAATTTTTATTTGTATAGCGCCAATTCACAACATAAGTTATCTCAAGGCACTTTCCAAATAGAGCAGGTCTAGACCTTCTCTTTACAATATTATTTACGGAGACCCAATAATTCCCACCAAGAGCAAGCGCTAGGCAACAGTGGCAAGGAAAAACTTCCTTTTAAGAGGCAGAAACCTCGAGCAGGACTGGACTCAGGGTGGGCGGCCACCTGCCTCGGCTGTCGTCTAAAACGCTACTGTGGTGTAGTATTAAGATTTGGCTTAATTGGGACCTACAGTAGTATATAGTCTAAATGATATGTGGACATGGAGAAATGTAGTATTTATAATCCAGCGTCAGAGTTTCATAGCAGGTCATGTGCATTTATAATATGCCCAAACTGATAGTGTTCAGTCTTTCAGTCACTGTGTGACAGAGAGAGATGGTGGTGGTGAGCAGCAGCTTTGCTAGATCTGAAAATAGGGACTTTAAGCAGCGGCGTTTGAAGTGGCGGCTACGGCGCCTATATACATTCCAACACGTTGCTGTATTAGTGGAAATCAAAGATCACTAAGCAACATTTAACTCTGACAATGGCTACTTCACTACTTCAGGAAACCGAGGCCGTTCTGCACATTGTTACAATATGTCTCTTAAAATGGCCCAAGAGCAATTGATATTTGCTTTAGAGACAATTCAATATCAAATGAAGACTTTGTATAAATCCGTCTGTTGCTTCAGCACCACGGACAGCGTCATAGTTTTATCAATGGACAGAGGATGGCAGGTTAACAACAGTTTGTGCTGACAGTCAAATTATCATGTAACTTTTAACAGATATACTCATAATCCACAAAACTACTAATTGTATAATTGATTATAAACGAAATGACAGTATCAAATATGACAAAAACATATAATTACGTGCTAACTCTTTAACATATCACAGGGTACAGCAAACTATTCTTTTTCCCACAGTAGAGTAGGAAGCTTCGACAGTTTTTTCACAGAGAGGTTCATCTAAGAAAAATCCCTTTCTTCTTCCCTGTGATGCCGCAGGTTACGGGGAGGAACGTCATTCTGTTCGTCATCTTCGGCAGCCTGGAGGAGATGCAGAACAAACCTGTCGTCTTTTTCGTCTTCTACCTCTGGAGCACCATTGAGATCTTCAGGTCAGCTCAGATCACCTTCCTCTTCTCTCTGGTGAACGTATTTTGTTGCCTGCTGTGACATCAGACCTTCCATCTCGTACACCAGGTACCCTTTCTACATGCTGGCCTGCGTCGGCACAGACTGGAAGCTGTTAACGTGGCTCAGATACAGCCTGTGGATCCCTCTGTACCCGCTGGGGGTTATAGCTGAGGGTTAGTGACTAGGTTATGTCTACTGATGAAATGGAGGGGTAATTGAATGTTGGCGGCAGTCATTGTTAGTTGTTGCTGACAGTACAGTGTGTCGTTCTTTACATATTCACAGCGATGGCTGTGATCCAGTCCCTGCCCATCTTTGATGAGACCCGTCTGTTCAGCTTCCCCCTCCCTGCAGTGCTGGGTCAGTCTTTGAGCTTCTCCTACAGTCTGCAGCTCTACCTGGTCCTTATGTTTCTAGGTGAGACATCCACTGACATACCACCATCCAATCTGATTCACTGTTCATGTCCCATTAAAGATATCCAACTAAAACTAACTGAAATGCACAATGCTAATTGGTAGTGCAACAGGTCAAGTAGGAAAATGACTAGACACATTTTGTGCAGTGATGGATGATGTCCTTCCAGTCAGAGACTTTGCATTAAAACATGAATCAGTTTATTTGTCCATTCAACCGACTTTCACATGATCATTAATTTTCCATTCATTGAGAAAATATGTCATGGTTTTTCTTTTTCAGATGTTACATATTAATTCAGTTAGAAAAAGGCAGTGATTGAATATTCTGGGATATAGTTTTCATCGAAGAAACCATTTGTTTTTTCACTCTTTCTTCTTGAAAATTACAGAAATAATTAATTGATTATCAAAATAGCTGCTGATCATTTTTTGTGTTGATTAACTAATCAATTAATCAACTAATCATTTCAGCTATACTAATCGTTTTTATTTGGTCAAATCATATGTTTTGTGGTAACAGTGATATAATTGGATTTGAGTTGTCCTGGGTAAATATCTCTCTGGTGGAGAAATGTATGCAGCGCTGAAGAAACAGGACTTTTTGGTTTAGTCTGCAGAGACGAGAAACACATCCTGCAGCCACACATTACAACAAACCTATCAACTGAATGATAACAAAGGTTCCCTCTCCTCTCCAGGACTCTTCATCAATTTCCGACACCTGTACAAGCAGAGGAGGAGACGATACCGCTCAAGGAAAAGGAAAGTCCACTAACTGATCAGCACATTTAGTTTGCACACACTCTGAACTGCCGTCCACGTAAAGTTAAAGCAGCTGTTCTCTTCTTACTGCCTTTTCTCATCTTCCCTCACACACATAATCACAGTGACCTGATGGTGGGATACTAGTCACCTTTTCCCTCCACTGGGTGAATGGTTAACCTTGTCCAGACCAAATTCTGTAAATCATACTGTACCAGCTCTTTGCCTCCCTGTCGAATGGACAGTTAATCCAGTTTGTTTGAGTTGTTATCATATCATGTCATATGACATTATCATTATAAAATGTCCACATTCACAACGGTGAAAATGAATAATGAAACCAGTGGTGAACAGTGGCCAAATTGTATTATTTATTTATGCAAATGTAAGACCAGTTCATTATTGGATATTAAATATTAATATTAAAGTTACTGTTCACACCTGGGGTAGAAAAACCATTGAGGAGCTGTTCCTTGTACCAAATTGCTGCAACAGGTTTGTCGTATTTATCTTTCACAGTATTTAGAAAATCATGTCCTTCTTGGTTCAGAAATAATATTGTTAACAACAAAACAGCTATTTAAAAAACATGTTTTTTACCTGTTTACAAGTCACAAATCTGTTACTGTCAACATGTTATTGCATGTGAATACACTTGAAAGTCAACACAGTTTTAATTCTCTCTCTGTTGTGGTGTGTTCAAGGATGCTTCAGTATCTGAGGATTTACAATTTTCTGCAGCATTTTAATACAAGAGACAAGCAAATTCATACGAATGTCTCCCTGCTGTCCATGTTTGGTTGTTTTCCTCTGGGTATTAATGTCTGAAAACACAGCTTGTAGACAAAATCAGAAGACTGTGAATTCCCGAGCATTGGAACGTACTTCGACACACCATGAGCGTTTGAAAGTGTTCGTTGCTTTAGGTCTCTGCAAGTTGATTTTGAACTTGTAGGTTCTTGGAAAAGCAGACAGCTGTGATGTAAAGCTCATATCCTGAAACACTTTTTTTGTGGTTCTTGTATCAATAGGAAAATTATTTCATATTTTGAATGAAAACACAGTGAGATTTTTAAGTTTCAATGTTTGTTGTTTTCAGAAGTGCATTCCTAACACTGAGCCTTGGATGAAGGGATCAATCGTTTACTGCTTTGAATATTATAATGAAGCCATTCAAAGTAATGTAGAGTAAATATTTAACTTTTTGGACAGAATCACAATGTTTCATAAAGGCCAAGACATTAGTTTTATTGGTGATTTGCAACAGACTATGCTTCAACCTCATAACCTAAACATTTTTTTTTCCCCCCGCGGCTGCAAGAGCACGATGGCTGGAAATGATGTAAACTGTGAATGAAAACCCAATGAAGTACAAACCCTGAAATCCTGTGATGTGAAACCGGTCTGTGATGTTTCACAACAGAAAGCTAGGAGTACACCTGTATAATCACTGTAGCGAGCTGAGCCGATTAACTACTGGAAATCAACAAAAGCAAGATATTCAGCGGGTGTTCAGTCACTGTCTAACGTTGGTCGAGGTGTAGACGTATCACAATTTTCACACCTCTGTATTTGTTCACTTTGAGCTCTTAAAATAGTTTGACAATTTGAGAAGAGAGAAAGGACTGACCTCTAGTTCATTTTTAGTGAAATATTTATCGTAGCTTGTAGCTATTATTCCCAATCCGTTCTGCAAGATCGAGGCTGATTTCAGTTCCATGGTCCAGTTCTCTCTGGACAGAGGAGTGTCTCGCTGCTTCAACCTAATGTATTGAATTTTTAAATTTAGTTTGGTGCCACCTGGTGGTAGTATCACAAAAATACAGCAATGCATGCCACCATGGTTGTGACCCAGGAATAGAAAGCAACACTCAGATTCAATTTCCATAGAACTTGTTTGATTTTTACTACACACAATAACAATTTAAAATGCCATAATCACATTAAAATTGTGCACCAAGGGGTTTGAAAGAAGCAGTTTGTATTTCGCTTTTAAGATAGATGCCACTTTCTGATAAGGCACCATTTCTAAGTTTGTAATGGCTTTATTAATAGTCAGTAAAATCATTTACTAAGTCGTTATCGATCAGTTATAAGCCATTAATAACAACCTTTGGTCTGACAAGTTGTGGATAATCTTCTTCCAGCATGACACTAGCACTCAAAGACCGCTCCAAGCCACCAAGTCTGCAGTTCTGATGTTTGGAAGTCATTAATAAAGGAGAAGACATTTCTCAATTTGTAATAAGCCATGTGCAAAGATCAGTCAGTGACCGATAAATGTTATTGATTAATTAGAGGCTGTACAGTGCTCCAGTCTCCCTTGTGAATTAAGAGCTAAAAAGACAAATAGTGGAGGAGGATTTTCCACAACCTGTTAACCCAGATGTTTGTCTTATTAATTAATGGCTTATAACTGACCTGTAAAGCATAGGTAAATGATTTACTAACCACTTGTAAAGCCATTGATTAAATGAAATGAAGTCACCACTTTACACTTGCACTCATTGTCTGACAGATTGATGATCAGTGCTGTATTGATGGAAAGATGATCAGGATCGATAAATATCCTGATGAGCCGTCCACCCCATGTTCTCATTATTTTAACCACAGTCTGAGCATGAACTCAAAATCTGAGTGGCTTGATTTCTTTCTTCTTTTTTTCTTTCGTTGCTTCCAATGTGTTCACCATTGAGCCTTCACATTTATTTGTTTATATTTATTTGTGTGTACTGAAGTTGTTGCTTTTAATTTGTTTCCTGTTGATCTTTGTAAGGGTTGCCTCTTGGGGAGTGATGTGCAGCGGACACACAGGTTGATGCAGACACTCTTACATGGCCATTTATTGCATTTTCAAAAGTCTGTAGGCGAATTCAGACCAATGCTGTGTTTGATTATAACTCACTTATGGTTTCCTGACCAAAAAAAACATTAAATATTGGAATTCCTACGTTGGAGGTGTTTTTTTTGTTTGTTGTTGGATTCCTGTTCCCATTGTGACATCAAAAATGTTTATTTTTCCTGGTTTTGGCATTCATTGGTTCAGAGGAGGATTACTATATCTATGTATTTATTGGCTACCATTATTGCTATTCTTATTCATTTTTTTATATTATTACTAAGAGCTGTAGTATTTTAAGCAGAGATTCCTTATGTTTCATTTTCTAAACACTATATGGTTGTTTTTCTTTTACCCCAAGATGCAGAGTAGTTTATAAGAAAACAAAATCCTGCCCATATGAACAATCAAACTCTTCATTGAAAGATCCCTTCCTATAGTGTGTCTCTAGTGTAAGTGATGGGACACGAAATCCGGAGTCCTCATTCAGTGTGAAACTATTAGTACTAGAAGTTCAGTGTTTTGATTTGATGGAAACACAAGGAGTCAAAAATATGTTGGTTTTCAGAGTCTGATTGTTTCCTCATGTGCTTTCAACAGTTAAATTTATTAAAGGTTTTATTATTTTTATTTTTTTGTGTTTGATTATTTATTTATTGATTCAACTTAACTGGAGTTACAGTCCAAATGTTGTTCACCAACCCTGAGCAAAGTCACAAAACTGTCGCATTAAATTTCCAGATTGACATGAAAATTAGTTTTCACGCTGTATTTTAAAATAAAATCCTAAAATCAATTCTCCACGCTCCTACAAATGAGCTTTTCCCCTGACCACACCCAAAATAACGACCAAACTCCTCCTGTCAGCCCATGAACATGTGGTCATTATTCTGCATGCAACAGGCGCCACGCTCACAGGCGCCTCCGAGGTTTCACCTCAAACTGGCAGCTGCGACCAGCACAGCGCTTTGAATGTTGGTGTATTGATACAGAGTTATGTGTGAAAGGGAAGGTGAGAGGTGTTTGGCTCCTAATCCTCTTAGCAGCATTATGCTGAGCCTCGTTCAAGCCCTGACATGCGGTGCGCCCTTGTAGCTCCCCAAAAACCGGAGTCAGCATCTCTGCGTCCGTTACGCACAGCTGGAGGGACGGTCCGCAGCGGCGAGGGGCCGAGCAGCCGGCGGTACAGGTAAGACCCGCACCACCGCTCACTGCACACTGCTTCTTTCTGTTTTTATTGTCAATTTGTTATAGTTTTTAGCTGCTGGAAGAATATAGATTAACAGTTCGCGTCGACCTTGCGTGATAATCCGCGCTGGTCTCAATTACTCCACAATTAAACCTCAACGCGCCATTTTCACGCGCAGATGTATGATATCCGATATATATGATATCTTAACGCGCTGCCGGTAGGGTTAATTAATGTTTCATTAATAATCGTTTTGTGCACGCGCATTTCATCACGTTCTTTCCGAGCGCGCGCACACGCTGTAACACCACATATAATTAGAGGCGAATTAAATGCTTCATTTTGACGGTTTTCTCAGCGTTTGAACATGTTTAATGTGTCTTCAATGGACTCGTGTTTTGTGAGAAGCCAAAGCCTCTGTGATTATGTAGCCATAGTAACAGGTGTCTGTCTGCATCCCCCATAACCCCCCCCCAACACACACACTTCTCAGTAGATGTGCCTCTGCCACTATGCAAGCAGAGAGCACATAAAAACAATACACACTTGTTGATGATGATGTGGTTTTCAGCTGTGTGTGTTTTCTGTTTTCAGTCCTTCCACAGGTTGAAGCTGCCAGCTGTAAAAGATGAAACACACTGTGTGCACATGTGTGTGTGTCTCCTCTCTGACAGTGGTGTCTTCTCGCCACACAACGCTGCTGGAACTATCAAGGAATAGCAATGTATCTGACATAGCTTCCTGTTTGGAGTCGAGACCACGAGGGCAATGAACGTGCACTCGCCTCTGAGGAGGAGACTCAGGCGCAGTCGCGTCCTCTTCTTCATCTCAGGTGTGCTGCTGTGTTTTGTCTACACTCTGACTCTGAAAGCCAGGCTGTCAGAGCCGCAAGCCGCCGCGCAGACGGATGACGCTCTCAGAGCAGAGGCGGGTGATGATGATGATGTTGTGGAGGTCAACATTCGGGAAGTGATGGCATCCAATGAGACGGAGGAGGTGGTTGTCCCACCTGAGAGCAGCAAACCTCCTCTGGTGATAACGGTCAACAGGACAGATATCGAACAGTGTATCTACGTAGATCCTCAACCCCCCAAACCTCTTCCAACTCCAACTCCTCCGCCATCAACCACTGCAGCTTCCCCACGTCCCCCGCCCCAGCCCCCTAGCAGGAAGGGTGAGTACCCAGAGGACCTGTTCTCGGTGGAGCAGCGACAACAAGGCTGGGTGTCCCTGCACATCATGGGCATGACCTACATGTTTGTCGCCTTGGCCATCGTCTGCGATGAGTTCTTCGTTCCTGCGCTGGAGGTCATCACCGTCAGGATGGAGATTTCTGACGACGTGGCCGGAGCCACCTTCATGGCAGCCGGAGGCTCTGCCCCTGAGCTCTTCACCTCCCTGATCGGTGTCTTCATCTCCCACAGCAATGTGGGCATCGGCACCATCGTGGGCTCAGCTGTCTTCAACATCCTGTTTGTGATCGGCATGTGTGCCATTTTCTCCCGGGAGATGCTGCACCTGACTTGGTGGCCTCTGTTCCGTGACGTGACCTTCTACATCCTGGACCTTATCATGCTCATCATCTTCTTCCTGGACAGCGTGATCCTGTGGTGGGAGAGCATCTTGCTGGTGATGGGCTACATCAGCTACGTGAGCTTCATGAAGTTCAACAGCCAGATCGAGCAAGCGGTCAAGACCCAGCTCAACAAGCACATGAGTATCGTCAAGGTGTGGACCGCAGAGGAGCCGGAGAAGGTCAGTTGGTTTCACATTCAGACACGTGGGGAAGAAGTATCTTGTAGATTGAGGAGTGTTTTCACTGAGGTTGTAGAAGACAAACATCTGCCAGTATTTCTATCAGTCATACAGATGTAAACTGCTGCCTCAGGGTCATATTATTAGTTCTAGTTTTTCAAGGGTAAATATTTTCTGGTTTTCTTAGTCATCTCTGAATATAAACCTGAATATCTTTGGCTTTTGTATTGTGAATTGGACAAATCATTTTATCGACCAAAAATCTAATTATCGGTAGATTCATTGATGATGAAAGTATCATTTGTTGCTATACTAGTTTAGATCAATATCATAAAGGCATATATTTCTGTTATTGATATACATCACAGCGTCGCAAGTCATTGCAAAATCAAACGAATTGTTCAATTGATGTTCAGTGCAAGTGACTAATTTTCCATTGTTCTGCAATACACCAACTCTAATTCGGCTCTAGCTTTAAGTGCGAGTCTGATGGTATTCTATGTTTTTCACATGCATCTAATTCCTCTGTCACAGAGCTACACACACAGTGAGACACAGTGTTGCACTTTCATCACCACGAACACACACAGTTTATTTTGACTGAGACTCACACACACCGTCCTGCTGCATCAAACACTAGAACACCAAATGTGGATTAATCCACCACTGAAAGTTGTCCATGACAAATGCACTATTTGCTCCTATTTGAATAACATTTCCTATAAAACTACACTACCTCAGCCTTTCTAATGAAGTATAGTATCTGTGAGCTTTACATCCTCAGTAAGAACCAGTCAGAGTCACACAGAGGGAGTAAGGAAGTCAACAAGTCTTTGGAGATGCACCACATCAGTGGTTTTGGTCTTTCCTGGGGATTAATCACGGACAATAGAAGAAGAGAAAGAATAGCACGAGCCTTCTTCTCTAAAATGACCTGAAGTATGAATTAACTCCAGCAGGTGTTGATTTTAAACCCCCCACAGTAATCAGACATGGGAAACCATGGATACCGACAAAACAGACGACTCTGCAGAGCCGTTGTTACCGGACCAACTTCCATCTCCACACAGTATATTCTCTCTCCTTTCATCTCCTCACAGTTGGGACTGTTGCCTGCTCAGACGCAGTGAAAGAGGGACAGTGATTTGTGGGTCTGAGCAGGTGACAGCCTGTATTTGTGTAAAAATCCTTTGATGATGCTGAACAGAAAGGACTCCAGGTGTCGCAGATAGTGTGTCACACCGATGAAGTGATGGAAATGTCACTCTGTTTCTGTGTCACAGCCCTGAAATATCAGCATGGAGACGTCATTTCATTTATATTCAGGAAAAAAACCTGTAAACAAAGGAATAATGCATTTTTTAAAAGGCTTTTTTTTTTTTTTTTGCGCCATCTGCAGACAAAGCGGCTTTCGTCAGCCGACAGACAGCAGTTAATGTCCGAGCCTGTGATTAACATGCACAACTGTGTTTCAGTATTTCAAGTGTCAGCAGCACATCCTGCAGTTAGCCTGAAGCATGTGTGCAGTCTCTTCAGTCAGCACACTGAGTGTAATGAGACTTGCTGCCACATGAGTGGGTCAGAATTACAATCAATCAAACACGTCTTTTCTCGCCGCTTCTTTTTCCTTGCCTTTTTCTAGAGTATGTTTAGTCTTTTCTCTTACCTGTGGACACCTGTTGGATATACAGGTTATAAGATTCATGCTGCAGAGACAATGGGCTCAAGCAGGAAGTGGCACATACCAGAGATTTGAGAGAGCAAGAGTTTTCTTGTCCTTTAATTTTCTCTTCTGCCCTTGATTATTGATTAATCTGACAATTATTTTTCGTGATTAATCATTTAATCTATAAAATACAATGGAAATGGAAGTCTAAATCCCAAAGCTGTTCAGTTTACAATGATGTAAAACAGAAAAAAGCTTGAAATATTCACAAATTATTACCTGGAACCAAGAAATGTTTGATAGTTTTTGGTCCAAAAATGACTTTAATGATTAATCAGTTATCAAAATAGTTGCAGATTATTTTTCTATTGATCAACTGATTGATTAATCAACTAATCATTGTTGCCTTCGTCTGCCTCTCTCCACAGGGGAACAAACACTTGTTTGACTTTGCCTTTATTTGAATGAATAACGAAATCAACTAAACCATAAACTTATATTATAAATTCAGATTTTTATTGATTATTTTGGCACGTATATTTACTTCAGTAGCTGTGAGGAAAATTCAGCTCCCTCAGGGTCAATGTGAAGAATGAACATACAGTATAGCCTCTGTAATAACACCTGAGATATTCACCTGTCCATCTCCACGGCGGTCACATCAGCTCGACCGCCTCCCGTTTTAGTTGTGTTTTATTTTTAGCATGTCAAACCTTTGCTTCTTTGTCAGCACAGTGACAGTGACTCGCTCATTTTGTTTCCCTTAAATCAACATGAAATTCTTCTCTTTACACTTTTCATATGCCCAAAGAAAAAAACAAAACTCAGACACACACAAGCGTTTGTAAGATTGTAAATTATAACTTGTGTGTCAGCTGAATTACTGAGGGTAGCTAACTGATCAGGTTGTCACTGACTTCACAGGAGAGTGAAGCTCCACCACCACCACCTCCTGCTGCTGCTCCTCCCCCTGCACCAAAAGCTGAAGAGAAATCCAAACCAGAACCTGAACCGCCCCCGAGCAGCCCTCATCGCAGCAAACCACCGTCAGACTCACAGGACGACAAAGCAAGACTCAGGGTATGAAAAATGATTTTATCATTGTTACCTGAGGTTAGACTGCTGTTTGATCTTCTGATGTACAGCAGATATCAGCAGGTTTCAGCTTCAGGCAAACTTTTAAACACCTGCAATGACAAACCGTTCTCTGTGCTCATTTTGATTATTCATCTAATTGTGTAATTATGTTGTTTGTAAATGAATTTCTTGTGTAAAGGCAGAAATGAATCCCAGAGATTCTTTCCCCCTTCGAACTCGTACAGTGGAGAGTTTTATCAGCTTGTCTGCAAGTAATGAAAAAGTTATTTTAAGTCTGAGGCTTTAAAATGTCTTGTATAGAGTAGTACAGGTGTTAAATTCACTTTTAGAAAAAAATGATAGCGTGTGCTGTGATAAAGAGCTGAAGTGAAACCAAAACTTTGAGCTGCGTCTCTCAACAGTAGGACAGAAGCCTTTTGAAAAACTGTCTAATATCATTCTTTATTCAGTATTTATGTTTGGGTTTTTTTTGCAGCCTTTAACAAACACCATTTCCCATAAGCCCTAGATATTGCAGGTTAATGCTATGTTTACATCATACGGTTTAAACTGGCTGCAAATGCACCATCGCTGGCAGTTACCCCAAGGTAAAACCCAGTGTTTACACTAATACAACTGAAACGGCTCATTTGAAAGCAGCAACATGACAAAGAAGCTAATTTACAAGGTTAGCACTTGGGCTAATCACATTGGAATATGGCGTGAAAACTCCCAGTTCAGAATAAGGGTTGTTTTTCCTGTTTTATTTCGTTCTGTTTGGGGTGTTTGTTTTTTTGTAGGAGCTGTAGTTTTTCTGTGCTCACCTGTCTGAACCAAATCCAGCTTCTCTGCTCGTTCATTCTCATTGCAAAATATAACCAGTCCACTCGACCTCCCAGGTCTCACTCCTCCAACTGTTCAAACACTGAGCCGATGAGCTGCAGCCACAACAAGGATCATCAGAAACACACCTCACTGACTGCAGAAGTGAACGTAGTCACAGCTAAAGGATCCACCGTCAGCATTTAGCATTTAGCCAGACCCAGCATGCACCTGTTGGTCACGCGGCAGGTGTGTTTGATTTGAGACACTTGCCCATGGTCGGCGGGCGGTGCATTAAATCAGCAGCTTCTTCTCTGCTGCTGCGGCTGATTTGACTCTTTTCATTTGTGCGTTCTCACACAGTGAATCATAACCTCATCATGCAGCTTTTATTTTTACTTTGACTTTAAATGTAGCAAAATCAAATACTAGAGTAAAAAAAATACTGAAACCTACAACACTGGCTCATCACAATGCAAGATGGTGGTGTCTGCAAAATGAAATGTGTTTCAATACTGTTGAGTTTTTAGCGTTAAATTGTCAAATTATCAGGTACTGAGCGCGAGCTGAAACGAAAAGTACTGGTGTTGCTATTGGTCCTGAAATGTTACCTTGAGGTTAAATGTTTCATTTCTGAATGTGTGTCCTCTGACTTGCAGGTCCGCCCTGTCCTGCAGCGAGGCGGCAGCTCGGCCTCTCTCCACAACACGTCGCTACGGAGCACCATCTTCCAGCTGATGATCCACACACTGGACCCTCTGGGAGAAGGTAACAACACAGAGCCGACAACGGCTTCTGCAGTGACGAGATAAAATCTGCAGCCTGGTGGTGGAGGTGGATGTTGAAATGTATAAAGTCCCTGTGAAATTTAAAAGGTCACAGATAGAAGGTAACAGTTGTGGTTAATTTAATTTTCTGAAATGTTGTTTTTGCACCTCAAGGCCACATTATAAAACAACAAAATACTGTATGTCTGAATGTCTTGCATCAAATATACCATTTAATAATAAAATGAAATTCCCCTAAAAGTAAAAAAATAAAAAACCTAACAGCTTTGTATTTCTACAAATTAATTTACCTTTAACTTTTGGAGAACATTTTGAGACTTTGGATATTATTTAATCACAACAATGGGTAAATGACTTTAACGTTATAACATCAGACTGTTCTGTCTTTGCCGTCTACCTTGACTAGATACTGGGCTGTTGATGAGGGCTCCCACCGTCCTGGAAAAACCTGGAAACCTTTAGACCGGTTTGACCAGTCCTGGAAAACACATGGAAAATGAAGGATATTTTCCTGAAAAACATAATGGGACAATAAATCCCTGTTAATCTAGTCCAGATTTGACAAGTTTAACTTTAGTGGTTTTTGCCAAATCTGAAAACGGGTTTCAAACAATGTGAAAGATTAATTAACTTTTAAAAAATGGAGAAACTGTTGTGTTGATGTTAATATTGTGGCTGGTGTTGCAGCTTCGTCAAGTCTGTCCGGCAGCCTCCAGTTACGAGTGTCCACAGGAGGAGTAACAGTTAACAAATGCATTACATATCTGCTTTTCAACTACATTACACTGTATTCTGAACATTTAGATGTTTATATACCATTAGCTGACGTTAAAGCTCTTGAAACGTTACTGAAAGATTAATGAGTTATCTTTCTGTCAGCTAATGTTCCAGCTCTGGGATGCAGTGAAGCCGGCAGTGACTAAGCTCTGTGCTGCTTCCCCCCCCCCCCGTCCCTTCCTGTAAGTCAGGGCTAGCGTGATGAACCGCAGCGACCTTCAGCACGTCCTCGAACTCACCAGGTTGCTGTTCCTCGCTCTCGCAGCGCTCGACCACAGCTGATCCTTAATCAGCTTTTCAATGCAGGCTAATAAAAGCTGGATAAGAGCCAGCGTGCTAGCAGACCAAGCTCTTTATCTCCATGGAACTAGTGTAGCCGTGGGCCCCGGAGCCGAGACCCCGACCGGCCTCATGCAGCTGGATTGAATGTTAAGTGTCAGCATCTTGAATGAAGCTTCCAGATAATTACACCTCTGTTGTTTTCCAGTTACATAAATTCAGTTGTGCAGCCACAGAGTATGAAGGAATCAGTAGATATCTGACAGAAGGGGAGAAGGAAGTCTGTGGTGCACCCAGGATTTGTGGATCTAGGTTTGCAGATCAGTTTTAATACCACTTTCTAGTAGGGCACCCTTTGTACGGGGCTCATAAGTTGTAACTTATGGATTTATTAATGGTTAATAAGTAATTTAATAATGTTTTATTAAATCTTTAAAAGAACGACTTTGGGTAACCAGGTCTTCTCTTTCCCTGTAGCCTTTTAGTTTATATGGTGAAGCTTCTATTGAGCTGCAGAGCATCTGCACCAGAATTCATTTCACCAACAACCAGGGCGACATGCAAAATAATCATACTGCAATTATTTTGGCAGATCGTTTTTGCATTTCATTTTCCAAACCAACATCTTTCCTTTATGTCTGGAGAAAATGATTCGTAGGCCGGGACATCTCTGTAGCACCACAACGAGTATGGTGCTAACAATGCACAACAGTGTTGTGACACATCTTACTTTTTGCAGTTCCTGCGATTTGGATATTGCACTTGGTCGTATTGCGATTTTGATTATATTTTGAATAATGTGCAGCCCTACTAACAACCTATTAACATCCAGGTGCATTCTCCAGGTTTGTTGAAAGGTGTTATGGGATAATGTGGAAGTTATGGAACTAGATGGGTTGAAGGAAAACAACATAAATTCATCACAAAATACTGACAAACCACAGGCGGCATTGAACAGCACAGACTGAGGATTTCCGTCAGTTTGAGTCGAACTGAAACTTGATACACCGACTGAAATCGTGTTGCAGCACGAGCAGCACTGAAATGTAGATGATGCCATAATATAAAAATTGAATAAAACCCAGAATTAAAATCGTTGCTGTTGGTTTCCATCCTAGAGGCAGCCCTTAGAGGGGCTCTTAAAACCCCCGGCCCAAGGAAAGCCAGACGAGGTAAGAGCGGGCAACAAGATGTCGCCTTGCTGTTGTTTCCTGTCGTGTGTTGTTGTGATTGTACAGTCTAAACCGCGCTGCGTTCACGTGCAACCCAGACAGTCGTTTAAACCAAAGACAACAGAGAACAGCCTTTCCCACTTGATTAGTGTTCAGGTATTCACTCTGATGTGTCTCTCAATCAGAGACGTCCTTTAACGGTGATGTCAGAGGGGAGGGGTCAGTGCAGAGGAAAGGTAAGACATGTTTGTGTCTTATCTGTTTCCCAGTCTGTTGTCGTGGTGATGCTCAGTCCAGTTTGCTTCTGTCTCAGAAATGCTTCTGAACTGATTTTGGATGGTTGCATGTTTATTTGAGATGGTGGTTTCATGTTTGTCTGTTTGTATCCAGTTTTTTCTGTGTGGTTGTGAAGATCACTGACCTTTTTCACACACTGGCTGTTTGGAAAACTTTGTGTAAAAATCACACAAACGAGTCTCCAAGAAGGATTCAAGTGCATCCTTCCATATGATTGTTTTACTTGTTGCATTTATTAGCACAATCTAAAATACAGGGCAAATAGAGAGAAGAACTGAACACTGCTTTGTTTCCCTTCCATATTCATCAATAAAAACTGAACTGTGTGTGTATATATATATATTTAGTCTTCACACAAATTGTCATTCCCCTCAGAGGAAAAAATAGAAACACTGAATACAAGAATCTGGAGGGATGCAGGGTTATATTTGGGGGTGAGTTACTGAGTTACTCTGTGCCAGTGTCTTACCAAATGGCCAGTGTGTGGGTATAAGGTCAAAGGCATGCTGACTCAGTGGCGCTCAGTGGAAGACGTTCAGTATATCTCGGGTCTCACATGTGATTTGTATGAGCCGTCCTTCTCTTAATTTCAGCAAAGAACAAAGTAAAGCCTCTGAACATCCCGGTCACGGGCAAATTACAGAGCAAGTCACAGCAGCGACACGCTGAAGGTGAGTTTAACACCTTAACTTACAAGGTACAATCTGACATTTTAATAAAAGCTCACAGCCCGACAAGGAGATTGATATCAGCTTCACAAGTGCGTTAGCCTAGCTTAGCACAGAGACTGGAAGTAGGTGGAAACTGTGACTGATTGGTGGCATTTTTGGATCATATTGTAAGATATATTATTCAAAAATTTCTGCGCTGGAGATGCAGCATCCATAAGAGGCTGGTTGTCTTCCTGTGGATGGTTGGAGATGGTTTGGGGTTGAAGGAGGTTGCTCTCCACAATCAGCAGAGCCTCTCGGTCTGTGTGTTCGTGCGTCAGTGTGGAGTAATGAGGTGCTTCAGAGTCTGAGGTGCAGAGCAAAGTGAGGCTGCGGGGCGTCTGGAGAGGCCTCAACGAGCCCGAACCAATCAGCCCGAGGATTAACATGCAGATGGGACACTGTGTGTGTGTGTGTGAATCGCTTTTCCTCCATGTCTGAAGCATGTTTATCTCCAAACACTCCAATCTCTCCCACTGGCTCTTCATAGCAGCCCACACAGCATAATAAGTCCGTCAGCTTTTCATTACAATTTTGATTTGTTTAGTGTCAAAGTGTAAAATAAACGGTTCTGTTAAAAAACAATGAGGTTAGTGCTAAAACTGTGTGTGAGCAGAATTTAGAGCAGTTTAAAGGAACCTGTTTGATAGTAACGATTTATAAGGATTAACTGGTGAATTAATGACTGCATTATTAAAGAAGAAAGAGAATAAGAATAAACTTAAAGTTGTGATGCTATATGCTATATACATATATGAATATAATAGAGAACAAACATCAGAGACAGAATGAGGAGGTTAAACAGCAGCCAGCACACTAATAAAAGATTGTTAAAGTAAACGAGAGACGCCCAAAAACGTCAAAAAACAATGAATAAATGATATTTTAAAAATAAACATCAATAAGTCAATGAAAGCTTCAAATCATTAAATGGTCGATTGGAGCTGATGTGGTTCCCTGTGTTAGTTTTAGTCAGAAACCGTTTGAACTTTGATGAGTGAGTAGATGAACGAGTTCATAACAGGCTCTCATCGCTCTGTGTCTTCCCGCTCTTTCTCCAGATGGTGATCAGAAGCCAAAGTCCGAGCAGGCCGCTGCTGCTGATCCACCAGGGGGCGCTGCAGCCGAGCCGTCCACCTCACAGCCTCCAAAGACAGAGGAGACGACTGAGAAGACGTCGGACCAGCCGGACGAGTCCAAGGTACGATGATTTCGACTCACTCTGCCCTGTCCTATAAACGGCAGGGACAGACATGGACCCTTTTAAACTTTTAATACCTCCATTATCACGCCTACTGTAATAACTGTTTCACATCATTTCCATCAGTTTTTCATCTCAAGACCAAAGTGCAAACCGTGTTTCTCTGACCCCTACACATGTACATAATCTGTAATGACTTCATGCTCCCATACTACGACCTGGCTTGTTGGTCATCGAAGGACAAACAACAAATTATACAAATTAATATGTGTCATAGGGACGTAACCAAATATGAAGAGTTAAGGCCCTCTGAACACAACGTCCATATTTGTGTATTAATATTGTTGTTTCCTAATCTATAGAATCAGACTTTTTCTTCTGTGGAGGAAATAAACAAAAAATAAACCAACTTTATTTTCATCTGTGCATCCTGCCATTACTTACACAACTTCCAGTTTTTAAAGGAAAATGATGAAGCACGGCTGAATGAGGTTCTATATGGACCAGGCTCGAGCGCTGCAGTCCTGGGGCGGTTTCACAAAGACACACTTTGACTGTGTCGTGGATATAACAAAAAGTTCAGTTCAATACTTCATATAAACGTCTGAATTCATCTGTTGCACAAAGCGGTTAAGTTCTTGCTTTTTTTTAAAAGCCAGACTGTGGTACAATGAATTCTGGGTAAATTAAGATTTTTTTTTCAAAATAACTGACTGGCTGGCCGAGGAACTGCATCCAACCGCTCAGCTCCTTTTACCCTCAGCAGAAAATGTTTGTTTTACTTTGAAATTCAGTGAAAAGTGAAACAATAAAAAAAATCTGAGTATCTGATTTCTAAAAGCTCTTTCCCTTCTCATTTCTCTCTCCAGAACAATGTTAACAAACCACAAATAATGAGCCATATTTTCCTGTTTTTTTTTTGTTGTTGGGTGGAACTGGTCAGTGCAGATGTCATTGACTGTTGCCGTGGTAACATTGGTCTTAGGCTTGAGTTAGTCTGGCGGTTAGGTGTCTAATGTTTTTGGCTTAAAATGAGTCAGTCTTTGTTTTTGTGACTGTCTGTTTCACTCGTGTGTTTCCTCTCCCGCAGGCGGCAGCAGCAGCTGGAGGATCCGACGGCTCAGGGGGCAGCGATGAAGACGAGAGCGATGGCGAGGAAAGCAGCGACTCTGGTGAGGGTGAAGGCGATAACGATGAGGATGATGATGACGGAAACAAGGAGGAAGAGGAGAAGGAGGAAGCAGAGGAGGAGAATGAGCCGTTGTCTTTGGAGTGGCCGGAAACCAGACGGAAGCAGGCGACCTACCTGTTCCTGCTGCCCATCGTGTTCCCGCTGTGGCTCACGCTGCCCGACGTCCGCAACCTGGTGAGTACGAACGGCCCTCAGAGACACTGTTAAACCTTCACTCTGCTGTCATGGAAACAGCAGCAGTCATTAGACCAGTGCAGGTGTTCAGCTGGATCCAGGTGGTTCCACTGGGTTAAACTACAACTGGTGTGAAACCGTATTCCCAGTAGCTTTAATAAGAAAAATGTCTTTTACAAGATTCATTTCACCCAAATAAATGGTTCAATTTTCATTATTAATCTGCTGATATCATCATTGAATGTATATAATGAAAATATATTATATCTATAATAAGAACATTATTGTCCACAATGTGAATAAGTGTGTATAATAATTAGCACTCTTTACACATCTGGATCCAAATCTGTTTCCAGATGTTTGCATGTCAAGTCAGTAACAGTTTTTCTCTGAACATCTGATGTGATCTTCTTTTATATTTTCCAGGCGTCCAGGAGATATTTTGTCATGACGTTTATCGGCTCCATCCTGTGGATCGGAGTTTTCTCCTACTTGATGGTGTGGTGGGCTCATCAGGTCGGTTCACACGTCACACTTTTAAAAACAGCACCAGTCGTATACAACTCCTGCACTTAAAGGAAAAAATTCAACAGTTTTGGAAATTTACTTTATTTTCTTTAGTATCTGTACAATTAATATGGAGCTACAGGCAGAGACGAGTTAGCCTAGCTTAGCATAAAGACTGGAAATGGGGAAATCTGCCCACCAGCAGCTCTAAAGCCACTAATTAAGACGTTATATTTTGTTTGTGTTTAAAAATGGACGTTGTAGTTTTATGGAGTCTGCAAACTTAGAGTGGCTATCTATGGACAAATTTAAGATTGATTGATTTTTTTAAAATGGATTTAACTCACTTATGAATATTCAGAATAAACAGCAATGAATTCATGTGTTGTTTTAAAGTCACACTGAGGACGTGGCCGTGTGTCTCTGATTCTGTCGTTCTGAGTTCTGAGAAATTAGTTGAACGATTTTGGTCGAACTGACACCTGTCTTCATCTTTTCCTGTGCGCAGGTGGGTGAGACCATCGGCATCTCAGAGGAAATCATGGGCCTGACCATCCTGGCGGCCGGGACGTCCATCCCTGACCTGATCACCAGTGTGATCGTGGCCCGGAAAGGTCTGGGGGACATGGCGGTGTCCAGCTCAGTGGGCAGTAACATCTTTGACATCACTGTAGGGTGAGTGACCGGAGAACCCTTTCTCTACCAGATATAATGGAATGAAAAACACTTGAGGGAATCACCTGTACCTTTCTACAGCAGCTCATTCAGTGTAACTGAAGTATATTTCACAGTCTTGTTATACTCAGCATTCCCCCAGTCTTTTTTCACACTTATTTTCCCCCCACTTCTGATCATATGGAGAGGCAAGTGAACTTTTTTTTTTCTTGCACCTGGGAGAAGTTGCAGGAAGAAGCATAAAAGTTTAAAATAAAAAATAAATCAAAAAATGAAAATAATAAGTTAAATAAGTCAATAAATATAATGGAATTTTTGAAACCCACTGACACTACTCATTACATGGGCTTTGTAGCTTACTTCCTAAAGCGTCTCTTGCACAAAGACCTATATTTCTTGCCAACAGAAAGATATGACAGTAATGTTACATAACTGGGTAACACATAATGTATGTACCTTGTGTTTACAGTACATGGAGAAATTAAAAATCACCTGGAAAAACATGAGTGCGTTTAGTCACATTTAGTCTGGTGTAGTGGTGCAGTTCAGCCTCTTTTACTTTACTTGCCTCTCAGGGTTTTCCTTATGATATGATGATGATGTGCTACCTTCAACAAAACTCAACACTTCCTGATGTTTTTCTTTTCACATTAAAAGCCTAAAGGCTGAGAGACTTTTAATGCAGAAATTCTGGAGGAAGTGTTTAGTTTTAATGTTTTTCGTGGGAAAAGTCACCTGATTTGACTCTCGGTGCACTGACAGAATTATTGCTGTGAAAATGGACAATATATTGAATATTTCAAGACGACAGGAAAACACTGATTTAAGTTCCCACTTTCTATGTTCAAAAACTATGGAAGTGTTTGAATTTCCTGCTTAACTTTAGTTCTCAGCTGCATTCGAAATGGTTTGTTAGGTTGTTTTTTTTCTCTTTGTTCGTTTCAAACTGACCTGAAACATGTATTTATGAGCTACTTCTCACTCCCCAGCTGCATATTTACTGCATAATATTGTAATATTTTCCTTAGTTTGCACTGGTCTGTAAACTGTATATGAACTTGACAGAAACACATATATCCTCTCTGGTTCCAGCCTGCCGGTCCCCTGGCTCATTTACACTCTGCTGAACAACGGCAAGCCGGTAACCGTCAGCTCCAATGGCCTGTTCTGCGCCATTGTGCTGCTCTTCCTCATGCTCATCTTCGTCATCGTTTCAATCGCTGTCTGTCGCTGGAAGATGAGCCGAATGTTGGGCCTCACCATGTTCGTACTGTACTTTGTGTTCCTCGTCCTCAGCGTCCTGCTGGAGGATCGCATCCTCATCTGCCCGGTCTCAATCTGAGCTGAACGAGGGATCGAGGAGGAGAGCGAACAGCGCCGGCTGTACATGACTTAGTACGTCCAGACAGGATCTGTACTGTACGTAGGATGTGTTAGATATTACCAAGCCCGATGTCAAAAGGCTGACCTGGATCAGAGTAGACACAGAGTAGAAACACATAACTAAACGAGCAGTGATGTTAAAGGAAAAATCCACCCTCAGCACAGCTTCACACAACTAGTCTGTGATCTTTATAATTTTCCAGCAGCTACTTTGTGGTAACTTTGTGTCATATTCTATAACTACAAGCATTATAAATGTGCACGTACAAACTATTGACTTTCTACTATACAGGAAGGAGTGAACGAGGAAAGGATTTTGGACACTGTCCTGGTGTGCATAATTATCCAGAATGCATTTCTGCAGAGAGGGGGTCTGAACTGTGTCACGTGCACAGAGGTGATGAGTCTTGATGAGAAAAATGTGCTTATTCTCATTCACTTTATCAGGAAATTGTAAATATGCAGACGTTGGTTTCAGGCTCAAATCCTCGTCACCACATTATTTCACTCTGTCTGATGTGCACCTGTTGTTTTCTATGTAAGCCTTTTTACACGGCTCAGCAGCTGCTACCAGAGTCGGGGGGGTGAACATACGTAATAGGCCTTGGAGTTACTTAAGAGAATTTGGCTGAACCAAACTTTCAAATCCAAGAAAACACATACAAACTAAATTTGAGCAGAAACAGCAGTTTTACATATATCACGTATCAAATCAATATGAATTTTGTTGGAAAAATCATCTGTATTATCATCCTGTACGAGCAAGAATCTATGTAATTATGTTTAGGGTGCAAAAGAAAATTAACAGTGTTCCTCCTTAGTTTTACTAAAATGTAACTTGTACCCGCAGTGAATTTGTCTTTGTCCTGTACCTGTGTGTGTGCGAACTTGTCCTTACAACTTTTCTACAATTTATTTCTCCTTATAAGACTTTTGAATTTGGGTGTAAAATCATAGCTGTAGAGGAAACCCCTGTTTTTTGATTTTGGGGATTTCTGGCACAAAAACACAAATTGTAGTTTCAGATTGCTGAGACATTTTCTAACTTCATTGTAGCTGCTGGAAATATGTGGACACGATCTCACTTCGTCTGTAGCTGGTCAGAAAATATAAATATACACCAAACAATAAAATGGTATCACAGATGCAAAATACAACACATCTCCACTGACTGTTTCAGTTAGCAGTGTCTAACTGTTGTTGGATTTTTCCTTTTCATATTGTGAGCATAATGCTTCTGGAGCATCCCTGAGGTGACTTTAATAGATTAATTAAATACATGATTTCCGTTCCCGCAGTGACAGTGCAGATTCACTGCGCAGTGATATAAAATCAGTGGATGCAACTTCAGTTTTGTATGTTCAGTATTTTATGAACTGTATCCCTAAAACTGTTGTTCCGTATTCAACCATTCAAAATAGTGTTTGTTCATGTTCAGTGTGTAAAAGAGAGTTTTTGTGTGAAACAGTACTTTGTTGCGTCGACATAACTGTGGTGGAGAGAAACAGTGATTTGTATGTGTGTCAGGTAAACGTGTATCAGACAGGTGTCACATTGTCAGCTGTTAGTGTCTCGTTAAATGCTCTTGTTGGATTGAAGTGGATGCAAACGTGTATTATTGATAGGAAAACTGTCAATATTTCAGATTAAAATTCCTTGCTGCAATAAATTATTTTTTTAACAGTGAGCTGGACTTCTGTGGTTATTTACATCACAAAATAAAAAGTTGACTTACTATGACATTTTTTATGATTTCTATGCTATGAAAATGACTTTAATGCCTTACTAGACTATGACTTATTATGCCTTACTATGCTATGTTGTCTTCATGACTTTTTATTCCTTACTATAATATGACATTTTTATACCTCACCATACTACGTCGTATTAATGACTTTTTATGCCTTACGATACTATGTCATTTTTGTGACTTTTTATGCCTTACTGTTCTATGGAATTTTAAGGAGTTGTTATGCCTTATTATATTATGTCATTTATATGAATTTTTATGCCTTACTACACTATATTTTTATGACTTTCTGTGCCTTACTATACAATGTCATATTAATAACTTTTTATGTCTTACTATACTTATACATTTTTATACCTTAGTATACGTTTATCTATAAGATAAAGAAAAAAGTCGTGGTGTGAGGAGCAGTGATGGCTGGCATTAGGGGAGTGACTCTGGGACGCCAGTGATCACTGTCTAGCCTCCTGGAGGTGTCGTGGGACCAACTACACGAAACACTGGTGAAAGGAGGTTCCCACCCGATGACCCCAAAGACATGTTAGTTATCACTGCTCATTAGTCTGTATAATTAATAGTTATCATAGGACATGTTAAGCGTAGGGAGCTATTCACTGAGTCTGGTCCATTTTCTGTAGCACAAGTTTCTTGTGTTTATCTTAAATAAATACTATGTCACTTCAATGACTTTTTATGCGTTATTACACTATAATGTTTTATTGACATTTTTTTGCCTCACTATACTATTATGTTTTTAGGACGTTTTTATGCCTTAGTATACTATGACATTTTTAGGACTTTCTATGCCTTACTGTGCTACAGTGTTTTTATCCTTACCATACTATGCCATACTATACTATGACCTATCTATGCCTTATATATATACTATGTGTCACAGCCTGGCTCAACGGCTGGAAAACCAGAAAGGGAAGACAATACGAGTTGGCATTTAAGGTGCACATAATTTATTAACAAAAGGTAAATGAGGTTTAGTTAAGCACATTCAGTGCCTGAAGAGGGAAAACAAAAAAAAGAAACAGGGACACCTAGTGCCATGGTAGAGAGGTCTTCACATATGAAATTTTTATGCCTTGCTATACTATGACTTTATATGCCTTACTATACAATGATTTTTATGCCTTTTTTATGCCTTACTATGCTATTACTTTTTATACCATCCAATACTATGACTTTTTTAAGCTTTACTATACTAGGACCATTTTATGCCTTACTATACTATGATGCTTTTATGACTTACGATACTGTGACTTTTTTATGCCTTTTTTTCCCTGACTATACTATGACTTTTTATGCCATACAATACTATGACGCTTTTATGCCTTTTTTTGCCTTACTATACTATGAATTTTTATGCCTTTTTTTGCCTTACTACACTATGACTTTATTATGCCTTTTTTTGCCTTACTATACTATGACTTTTTATGCCTTTTTTTGCCTTACTATACTATGACTTTTTCTGCCTTACTATACTATGACTTTTTATATCAAACAATACTATGATGCTTTTTTTGCCTTACTATACAATGACTTTTCATGCCTTATTATACTATGACTTTTTTATGCCTTTTTTTTCCTTACTATACTATGTCTTATTATGCCTTATTATACTATGACTTTTTTATGCCTTTTTTTTTGCCTTACTATACTATGACTTTTTATGCCTTACTAAACTATGACTTTTTTATGCCTTTTTTTTCCTTACTATACTATGTCTTATTATGCCTTATTATACTATGACTTTTTTATGCCTTTTTTTTTTGCCTTACTATACTATGACTTTTTGTGCCATACAATACTATGATGCTTTTATGCCTTACTATACTATGGCTTTTTTATGCTTTTTTTTTTGCCTTGCTATCCTATGACTTTTTATACCATACAATACTATGATGCTTTTATGCCTTATGATACTGTGACTTTTTTTGCCTTACTATACTATGACTTTTTATGCCTTACTACACTATGACTTTATTATGCCTTTTTTTGCCTTACTATACTATGACTTTTTTTGCCTTACTATGCTATGCCTTTTTTAAGCCTTTTTTTGCCATACTATACTATGACTTTTTGTACCATACAATACTATGATGCTTTTATGCCTTATGATACTGTGACTTTTTATGCCTTTTTTTGCCTTACTATACTATGACTTTTTATGCCTTACTACACTATGACTTTATTATGCCTTTTTTTGCCTTACTATACTATGCCTTTTTTTGCCTTACTATACTATGAATTTTTATGCCTTACTATACTATGACTTTTTATGCCTTACTGAACTATGACTTTTTATGCCTTACTATACTATGACTTTTTATGCCTTACTGAACTATGACATTTTATGCCTTAATATACTATGACTTTTTTATGCCTTTTTTTTGCCATACTATATTATGACTTTTTATGCCTTACTATACTATGACATTTTTATGACTTTTTATGCCTTACTATACTATGACTTTTTATGCCTTACTATAGTTTGACTTTTTATGACTTTTTTTTTTGCCTTACTATACTATGACTTTTTGTGCCATACAATACTATGATGCTTTTATGCCTTACTATACTATGGCTTTTTTATGCTTTTTTTTTTGCCTTGCTATCCTATGACTTTTTATACCATACAATACTATGATGCTTTTATGCCTTATGATACTGTGACTTTTTATGCCTTTTTTTGCCTTATTATACTATGACTTTTTATGCCTTACTACACTATGACTTTATTATGCCTATTTTTGCCTTACTATACTATGACTTTTTTTGCCTTAGTATGCTATGACTTTTTTATGCCTTTTTTTTGCCATACTATACTATGACTTTTTATACCATACAATACTATGATGCTTTTATGCCTTATGATACTGTGACTTTTTTATGCCTTTTTTTGCCTTACTATACTATGACTTTTTATGCCTTACTACACTATGACTTTATTATGCCTTTTTTTGCCTTACTATACTATGACTTTTTTTGCCTTACTATGCTATGACTTTTTTATGCCTTTTTTTTTGGCATACTATACTATGACTTTTTATACCAAACAATACTATGATGATTTTATGCCTTACTATACTATGACTTTTTTATGCCTTTTTTTTTTGCCTTACTATCCTATGACTTTTTATACCATACAATACTATGATGCTTTTATGCCTTATGATACTGTGACTTTTTTATGCCTTTTTTTGCCTTACTATACTATGCCTTTTTTTGCCTTACTATATTATGACTTTTTATGCCTTACTATACTGTGACTTTTTATGCCTTTTTTTTCCTTACTATACTATGACTTTTTATGCCTTACTGTACTATGACTTTATTATGCCTTTCTTTTGCCTTACTATACTATGACTTTTTATGCCTTACAATACTATGACTTTTTTTATGCAATTTTTTTTTCCTTTTTATATTATGATTTTTAATGCCTTGCTATACTATGACTTTATTATGCCTTTTTATTTGCCTTACTATACTATGACTTTTCTATGCAATTTTTTTTTCCTTGTTATATTTTGACTTTTTATGCATACTATACTATGACTTTTTGTGCCATACAATACTATGATGCTTTTATGACTTTTTTTGCCTTACTATACTATGACTTTTTATGCCTTACTACACTTTGACTTTATTATGCCTTTTTTTACGTTACTACACTATGACTTTTTTATGCCTTTTTTTTTGGCTTACTATCCTATGACTTTTTATACCATACAATACTATGATGCTTTTATGCCTTATGATACTGTGACTTTTTTATGCCTTTTTTTGCCTTACTATACTATGACTTTTTATGCCTTACTATACTATGACTTTTTATGCCTTTTTTTTGCCTTACTATACTATGACTTTTCATGCCTTACAATACTATGACTTTTTATGCCTTACTGAACTATGACATTTTATGCCTTAATATACTATGACTTTTTTATGCCTTTTTTTTTTGCCTTACTATAATATGACTTTTTTAATGCTTTTTTTTGCCTTATTATACTATGACTTTTTTATGCCTTTTTTTGCCTTACTATACTATGACTATTTTATGCCTTTTTTGCCTTACTATACTATGACATTCTTATGCCTTTTTTTTCCTAACCATACTATGACTTTTTATACCTTACTATACTATGACTTTTCATGCCATACAATACTATGACGCTTTTATGACTTTTTATGCCTTACTTAACTATGACTTTTTATGCCTTAATATACTATGACCTTTTTATGCCTTTTTTTGCCTTACTATACTATGACTTTTTAGGCCTACTATATTATGACTTATTGTGCAATACAATACTATGACGCTTTTATGACTTTTTTTGCCTTACTATACTATGACTTTTTATGCCTTACTACACTATGACTTTATTATGCCTTTTTTTGCCTTACTATACTATGACTTTTTATGCCTTTTTTTTTGCCTTACTATACTATGACTTGTCATGCCTTACTATACTATGACTTTTTATGCCTTACTGAACTATGATGCTTTTATGACTTACGATACTGTGACTTTTTTATGCCTTTTTTTTCCCTGACTATACTATGACGCTTTTATGCCATACAATACTATGACGCTTTTATGCCTTTTTTTTGCCTTACTATACTATGACTTTTTATGCCTTGATACACTATGACTTTATTATGCCTTTTTTTGCCTTACTATACTATGACTTTTTATATCAAACAATACTATGATGCTTTTATGCCTTATGATACTGTGACTTTTTTATGCCTTTTTTTGCCTTACTATACTATGACTTTTCATGCCTTATTATACTATGCCTTTTTTTTGCCTTACTATACTATGACTTTTCATGCCTTATTATACTATGACTTTTTATGCCTTTTTTTCCCTTACTATACTATGTCTTATTATGCGTTATTATACTATGACTTTTTTATGCCTTTTTTTTTGCCTTACTATACTATGACTTTTTATGCCTTACTAAACTATGACTTTTTTATGCCTTTTTTTTCCTTACTATACTATGTCTTATTATGCCTTATTATACTATGACTTTTTTATGCCTTTTTTTTTTGCCTTACTATACTATGACTTTTTGTGCCATACAATACTATGATGCTTTTATGCCTTACTATACTATGGCTTTTTTATGCTTTTTTTTT
>NW_019524851.1:185701-192398 GCF_002814215.2 Seriola lalandi dorsalis | reverse complement strand
AAGGCATAAAAAGTCATAAAAATGACATAATATAGTAAGGCATAAAAAGTCATAAAAACGTCATAGTATAGTAAGGCATAAAAAGTCATAAAAACATCATAGTATAGTAAGGCATGAAAAGTCATAGTATTGTAAGGCATAAAAAGTCATAAAAACGTCATAGTATAGTAAGGCATAAAAAGTCATAAAAACCTCATAGTATAGTAAGGCATAAAAAGTCGTAAAACGTCATAGTATAGTAAGGCATAAAAAGTCATAGTATAGTAAGGCATAAAAAGTCATAAAAACAACATAGTATAGTAAGGCATAAAAAGGCATAAAAAGTCATAGTATAGTAAGGCATAAAAAGTCATAAAAACGTCATAGTATAATAAGGCAGAAAAAGTCATAGTATAGTAAGGCATAAAAAGTCATAGTATAGTAAGGCATAAAAAGTCATAAAAACGACATCGTATAGTAAGGCATAAAAAGTCATAAAAACGTCATAGTATAGTAAGGCATAAAAAGTCATAAAAAGTCATAGTATAGTTAGGCATAAAAACTCATAGAAAGTCATAATAAAGTAAGTCCTTAAAAGTCAAAGTATAGTAAGGTATAAAAAGTCATAGTATAGTAAGGCATAAAAAGTCATAATAAAGTCCTTAAAAGTCATAGTATAGTAAGGCATAAAAAATCATAAAAACGTCATAGTGTAGTAAGGCAAAAAAATTCCTAAAAAGTAATAGTATAATAAGGTCATGAAAGGTTGTAGTATAGCAATCCATGAATGTCATAGTATAGTAAGGCATAAAAATTCATAGTATTGTACGGCAAAAAAATTCATACTATAGTACGGCATGAAAAGTCATAAAAACTTCATAGCACAGTGAGGCATAATAAGTCATAGTATAGTAAGTTATAAAAGTCATGAAAGGTTATAGTATAGTAATCCATGAAAGTCATAGTATAGTAAGACATAAAAAGGCATAAAAAGTAAAAAAAAAAACGTCATAGTGTCGTAAGGCAGAAAAATTGACAAAAGGTTTTAGTATAATAACGCATGAAAGGTTGTAGTATAGTAATGCATGAAAGGTTGTAGTATAGTGCGGCATAAAAAGTCATAGTATATTAAGGCATAGAAAGTCATAAAAAGTCATCGTATAGAAAGGCATAAAATGTCATAATAAAGTCATACTAAAGTGAGTCCACAAAAGTCATAGTATAGTACGGTATTAAAGTCATAAAAAGTCATAATATAGCAAGGCATGAAAAGTCATAAAAACTTCACAGTACAGTGCGGCATAAAAGGTCATAGTATATTAAGACTTAAGTCATAGCATAGTAAGTTATAAAACTCATGAAAGGTAATAGCATACTAATCCATGAAAGTCATAGTATAGTAAGGCATAAAAAATCACAGTTTAGTGCAGCATAAAAAGTTATAAGAAGTCATATTATATTGAGGCATGAAAAGTCATAGTATAGTATGGCATGAAAAGTTGTAGTACAGTATGGTACAAAAATTCATAGCATATTGAGGTATTAAAAGTCATGAAAGGTAATGATATATAAAGGCATAATAAGTCATAGTATAGTTTGGTAATGTTATAGTATAGTAAGTTATAAAGGTCATAGTACAGTATTTTCTAAACAGTCACAGTATAAGTCATTAAAAAGTCAGCATGTCATAAAAATACTTAGTACAGTAGGTCATAAAAACTCATACTAAGTCATAGTAAAGTACTACTACCCTGAAGCTAAACCCGTTTCCTCTTTAGTGGCTCCACTTACTACAAAATCACTTTTTCATGGGATTTCTTAACAGAAATTCTACTCATGTCATGTTTTCTACTAACAACCTGACTGCTAGCCTACATTAGACAGAAGTCAGGGTTAGCTTGCTAGTTAATATGGTTAAATAACATCAGTTGACATTTTTCTGGTGACATTGGATCCCATGTCGATATCCTCACGAGTTGAGCCTTGAGACAGCCCCTCCCCTTTCAGCCAATCAAATACTAGCATGTCTAAATCGTCATCTTGGAGACGTAGTCTCCTGGGGGGGACATGGGAATGATCTTATATGACTTCACCCCAAACACAGTGCGAACGTTCACTAAAATATTCCTAGGAAGAATTCTGTCCTCCCAAAATAATGCATTTCACTTCTTATCGATATGCAAAAAAAGTCAGTGAGTGTGATCGGATGCACCGAGTTTGTTAGCCTGTCTCAAAGTTGTTGCCATGGTCACAGCTTGTCTAAGTTAAGTCAACATGTCTCCCTCCCCGACATTGAATCTGATCCCAGAACAAACACACACAGACATCCCAAGACAAATCCAGAACAGGCATTTTTAATCAGAAATAAAATGATACAAGGATTTCACAGAGGTGAGGAGATGTTTGAACATGTTCCCACCAGCACACTGACAAACAGTGTGCATCTACATTTGATTAAAAAAAGTCTAAGACACAGACCATACCATCATTTCAACTTATAAAACTGAGATTGCACCCTGTTATTTTACAAGCACCTCCATACGACACAGCGCTAATGAAAAAACCTGCTCGTCAAAAGTCAAATGAAATGGAGAAGCATGTGCATAAAAGACATCGAGCTCGAGTGCCTGGTTTTCTACAGCTAGTTATCAAAAACAGGAGGGGGGGTAGGGGGGGGTAGTGTTGTGGGGTCTGGGGAATGTAAGTCGAGGACATGGGGAGGGGGGGCAATTGGGATAAGGGCTCATGACAAACAGTCCAAAATGTGAACTAGGAGCGGGAACGAGAGCGAGAACGAGACTGGGAGCGGGATTTGGAGCGGGACTCTGACCGTGAGGCAGACCTGGAGTGGGAGCGGGCTTTGGCAGGTGAAGGGGAACGGGATTTGGATTTGGACTTGGATTTAGACCTGGCCCTGGATTTGGACTCAGCTGGGCTGCGGGAGCGAGAGCGAGAGCCCCTCTCTGGTTCGCCTCCCTCGTCGTCACTCTTTGGCTGCTCGCGGCCCTTTGAGCCGGACTTCCTGGAGCGATCCTTAATCCCTGATCTAGAACGAGACCTGGAGCGAGAGCGAGACCTGGACCTGGAGTCGTCCTTCTTGCCCTTCTTCCCTTCTTTCTTGATCTTTTTGCTCTTGGGGCTGCGGCTCCTGCTGCGGTCTTTGCTCTTCTGGGCGCCGTTGCTGCGCTCCTCCTCCTCCTTCTTGCTCTTGCCCTTGTTCTTCTTGCTACGAGATCGGCTGCGGGAGCGAGACGCCGCCCTGTGGGAAAAAACAACCAGGTGTTAGTTTCATTCCTCGTTTGATCAGCTACATTGTGACGAAGAAACAACCACTTCAGAAAACTTTGAAATCATTTCCACTACTACCATGGTGCAACTATAAATCACCTAAAGAAATTACAACTGTTGTTGATGAGAGAAAAGGACAACGTCCGAATTGATCAAGGATCAGATGAGCACCTGGACAACGTGTGTTTTCAGAGTGCTGGGACAAATTTAATTAAAAGAGAAGGTTAAACATCTGGTATTGGCCAGATGTGACCAATCCAAATTAAATCAATAACAATAAATATTTCTGAACTTAATAACTGTTTAATTAAAAACTCTTCACTTCAATCAACAAAAATCTGAATTCTTGTCACTTTCTGTGCCCAGCAATATTACTTATAAATACCAGGTTGTTGTGTCAGTGGGTTTAGCTGCAGCAGACTGAAGTTACACTCTGTTGACTTCAGTAGCTAAGAGCCTCATCTCATAATGGAGGGAATTTTAACAAAAACTTAGATGAATCAGTTGTTTTTAATTGGTTAATCCATCCATCCATCCATTTTCTGCTACTTATCCATTTCCAGGTGACGTTAACTTAATAATATCATCAGGAACTGTTATTTCTGCTGTGGAAGACTGAAGAAAATGTGATATAATAAATAATTTATTGTTCCTGCTGGTTTCCCATCATTCTTTGGTTGGTATGACTGTAAAAAACAGGTGTTGAATTACACTCCAAGTTGTTTTAAAATGATGTTAAAAAGTCTTAAATTTCACTGAATGCTGCAGGAACTCTGTAAATGCAGCTTCTTTATCAGTGTCACTATAAAGTTCAGTTACATTCACTCAGTCACAACAGGAAGGTGACTCAGGTTCAATCCCAGGCCTCGTGTTACATTATATAAACGGTTCCTCACAGCGAGACATGCAGGTTTTATATCTTGGGAAAAGAGCAGTGGTGTCAGATTGAAGATGACTGTTGGCAGAAATCCTGAGTTGAAATGTTAGAAGTGTTACCAGGGCAGAAAGAGATTTGGTGCGTGTCCAGTAATACAACAGACCCCTGATCATATTCTCCCGGTGGAGGTTGGTTTCTCACCTGGAGTGGGAGCGGCTGCGGCTGCTGCTCTCACTGCGGCTGCGGCTCTTGCGAGACCTGCGGCTCCTGGAGCGGGACCTGAGAAAAACAGAAAGTTTAGTATTTACAGCAACAACCAGTCAGATGGCTCAGCATCCGACTGCAAAGGTGAACACCACACACCAGGAAACCAGGTGTGACCGCAGTGAAGTCTCTCACCTGGAGCGGCTGCGACTGCGAGAATAAGAGCGGCGGCTGCGTCTGGCTCCAGGTCGATCCTCGATGAGCCGGATCTTTCTGCCGTTCACCTCTGTGCCGTCCAGCTTCTCCAGAGCTCTCTTCATGTCAGAGTAGAGCCTGAACTCAATCACCCCCTCGTTCCTCCGGCCTTTGTGGGTGTCAGCATAAGTCACCTCCCCTGCCTGTCTCATGTAGTCCTGCACAGACATGGACACATAAGACAAGAGATAAGATATTTCTTTATTAGTCCCACACTTAGTCACATACTGCAAAATTACAATATCATACTTAAAAAGATAAATAAGTGGTATTATTAGTAGTAAATGATGACACCAATTGTCATGTTACGCTAGGAAAAAAGAAATGAACCAAAATAATTTAGAACATGGAGAGTTGTAGCCCTCGTCATCAGAGCTCTGTGCTTTATTTTTACACATTAACTTGTTATTTTGTCTTTGTGTAGATTCTGTGTTTTTATTTTTTAGATTGTGAATATTTATCAGCATTCAGTTTATCTATTTCAATATTTCTTGTTTTGGAAATTCAACAGCAATTAAAAACAGCTCTGAATAATTGTGTCTGACACCATTAATGAAACTGGTCTGACTACATTTTTAGTTTCTTCAGAACTACACAGCAGGCATGAAACTAAACTTGAGTTACCAGCTAAACATTATTTATGTCAAAAACAAAAAAAAAACATATAGCAGTTATGAGAAAAAAGCTTCTTACCTTCAAGTCCTGCCAGCTGCAGCGGCTAGAAAGATTCTCAACAATGAGCCGATAATCTGTCCTTATAGGTGGACCATATCTGTCTCTTCCCCAGCGCCCATATCCACCTTTCAAGGTAACAAGGAAAGAACAGGAGAAATGAGGACCAGAGAGAAACTGAGCTGATGCAGTTCAACTAAACTCCAAGCTACACGCTACGAAATATCTCAATATTCTCTTTGGGAAAAGGAAACAAAAAAAGGGGAAAGCAAAAGGTGAAAAAAACTTACAAAAAGAAAAAACAAAATTCATTAAAACCTCTTTAAAAAAAACAAAACAAAACAAAACAAAAAACCTAATTATTTATTTATTCCTACAAGCTGACAAGCTTTATTTAAAAGCCTAGACCTAAACAACACAATTTTAGCTTATTAAAATTTTGGTAAAAGTTCAATAGGCCTATTTTCTAAATAAGAAAAAACAACTCAAATTCAAAAACATAACTGATGGAGGAAGTACTTACGGTGAACTAAATCAAGTTTCTAAGCTATCCTATCTAAAAACATTTCACTGTTACAAAACATGTTCTGTTTTCAGGCACCTATAAGAGCTGAACCCACATCTGTTCCTAACCCCATGGCATCCTCACCACCCGGCCTGGGCCTAATGGGAAAAGCGGTCTTCATTCACAATGGCTCCCTTTTTTGGTCTGCCCAGGGGCCCAGAATGGTCAAACCACACTCTTGGAAAGGGGGGACACCATGGCCAGCAATAGGGGCAGGCAGTCAGCAAAGGACTCTTTCAATTAAAACATTGAGGTTCTTTGTTAAATCTTTACCTTTAAATTGACAGTCATTTTAAATAAAATAAAAAACGGAATAAGACATCAATAGATTACAAGATATTTGACAATCAGAGTTATTTTTACAATATTCAAATTAAGACAGTTATATTCCTTTCCATCACTAAGCCATTTCCCCATCACATATTCACATGTAGCTGCATTATAAGTTTGTCAATCCATCATAAGGAAACCCAAGATTTGTCAAGTCATTGGTGGCTCTGGTGCACACAAGTTTAATCATTAGTACTGATAGGGAAACCTCCTCCCTCACCTGGAGAGAGAACTGTTCAGTGAGTGCTGCTCGTACTCTGTTGGCTCAGCTATTAGCAAAACAATATGAAACAGATCGCTGCTCTGGAGTGACCTATCAGGAAACTGAGACACGCCTATATGTTAAACAGGCCGTCAAAAAAACCTGAAGCCGTGTTGAGACCAGAAGAATAACAGCAAATACTAATGAGATTAAGACTGGGGATGTGGATGGGTGTGTGCAGCTCAGAGACAATGGAAAACTGAAATGAAAACAACCAAGTGTCATTGAAAGATGTGCAAATTAACCTGGATGATTGACTTGAGTC
>NW_019524851.1:171822-185004 GCF_002814215.2 Seriola lalandi dorsalis | reverse complement strand
GTCTGCGTCACGGGGGTCATCGAACTCAACAAACCCATACCTGCAGAGGGGAGGAGGACGTGTTTTTTTTTTTCACCTGGTGCAACAAAAGATTGTGATGATGTTCATAATCAAACACATGGTGCCGGTCAGAGGTTTATAAACCTCACACACATACTCATGTTGTCTACAAGAATAGCCAATAGTCATAAAAATGTTGATGCATTGGCGACTGATACGGTGACAACTATAAAGATCTTATATACTTGTGACTTTGTTTGGAAGATGGAACATTACGCCTATTCAGACTGATTTTGTGTGGTGTGAGAATATTGTTAGTTCGATGATCAGATGAACAATTAATGTGGTAGTCATCAAAAATCTAATAATTTGAGTTACCAACCAAAAACCTTCTTTGTCTTCCATCATTTAAACTGAAACTCTTTGGTTTTGGTCTGCTGGTGATTCAAAGCAAGCTAACTGAATATGTTCAATTTGGGCTTCAATGGGTCTAACAGATTTCTGATATTTAAGAGGCCAAATGATTTATTGTCAAAGTAATCGAGCATTAGCTAAATTTTGACTAGACCTGCAACTGAAGATGATTACCAACTTCTCATTTCAGGCCGCTTCAAATGAATGCAGAAGTTAACATCAGACCGTTATAACAGGAAGGCTTTGCATGTAGCCATAACTCTCTTTTACAACAACACAAACATTAACAGTAGAAAGTACCTACAATCTTCAGTATTTACACATGTGACTTTGTTTGGAAGCTGGAACATTACATCTTATAATCACATTGATTTTGTGAGAAAATATAAATGTTAGAAAGCTGTTGTAAAGCTCAAGTGGCTTGTACAAACAGACACATGTAAAAAGCTAGTTTGATGATTGTACTAAAACAAGAGGATTAATTGAATAATTAATTTGGAGGTCATCAGAAATTGAATAATTTGAGTTATATTCAAGCCAAACAAAAAGTTCCAGTTTCTCTCCCTTGAGTAAATGTAGTTTTTCTTTGTCTTCCATCATTTCAACTGAAACTCTTTGGTTCTGGCCTGGTGGTAATTCAGAGCTCACTAACCGAACATGTCCAGCTCAGGCTTTAAGAAGTCTTTCACAGATTTCTGATATTTCACAGACCAAACGATTAATCGAGGAAGTAATCATCAGACCACTCGATGTAAATAAAAAAATACCAAATCCATTTTATTATCGACTTCTAACTGCAGGCCTCTAAATAAATGCAGAAGCTAACCGACAAACAGGTGTAACAGGAAGGCTGTGCACGTAGCTAACTGTTTAACTACAACAGACGCACGATAACAGTAAAAAGTACCAACAATCCACAGTCTTTACACATGGGTGTGGGTAAGCTTACATTTATTTAGATAACGGTTGGCTTGTAGTACACACAACCGCCTGTGACATTGCCACGTCTAACATTAGCCAACCATTGCTAACCGTGGTCGAGACAGGGCAAGAATCATACTAAAAGCCCGCTAACACCGACTTATAATTCAGAATAATATAGAGTTAGCGATCACGTATGTAAAACTGATACCTCGCCGCACATTAAATCACATTTTCGAAGGCTCTGGTTGGTTTATGTTGCAGTTAGCATGCTAGGCCCGCTGCAGTCAACAAGGCCCGGGCTGCATGTTGTGTTCACGGCGCGGCCCATGCGGACGTTAGCTTCAACAAGACTCGGATAAAGGGCTTCGACCTTACCCGTTCTTCAGGTCGACTTCCAGAATCTTCCCGTAGCCTTTGAAGAACCTCTCCACGTCCTTTTCTCTGGCTCTGTAGCTCAGCCTTCCGATATACACCCGCGACATCGTGTTAGCTTGTGTGCTAGCGAAGTGTGGACTCCGACCAAAACCAAGCGAGCACACAGGGGAGGCGCGAGGCTTCGGAGGGACATACACGCGCTCCTGTGATACAATAGGCCGCGACCGCAGGGGGCGTGGCTTCTGTACACTATGATCCTGTGCCCTGAGTTTAGTCTCTCAGGCAGCAGCTCCCATTGTCTGTATCTGTCCTCCAGTCAGTGCTGAGATTATTTTAAAAATTATGTTAAAATTTCTTTTATAATGATCTTAAAAATGATTTTGATTGTTTTAATTAAGGAACATTAAATATTCACATATGAAGCTAAAACCTTTTCATTTTTGGCATTTTCTTTATTGAAAAAACTCTTAAACGATCAGTTGATGATCAAACTTTGCTTCTGTTTTCAGCTCTAAAACCCAAAGATGTTCAGTTTAATGTGCTGTGGAACCAAAAATAGCAAATACTGACAATCGAGAAGCTGGAATTGTCATATATTTTCTGAATAGTTGACTAATCGACTAACCGTTTAAGTTTTCAATATGTGGAGATCTTTAAATATTAAAACCTTCCCATCCCGCACTTTGCGACGCGTCCGTTTACGTATAAGCCGCGGTGGGCGGGGTTAACAACTGCTCAGCAGGGATCATTACAAACACACCATCTGCTCGCTCCCATGGCAGTTACTATTAACTTTCCAGGCGAACGCTTTCCCCACAAACGATGTCTGCCGCGGTTTGATGGCGGTTTGTTGGAGTGAGAAGACGCTGTTGTGGAAATGTGAAAGTTTAAATAACTTTTTCCTTCAATGGGTTGAAGTATGTGGAGTCGCTTTGGGAGGGAAATAACGGTGCACGTCGTTAGCTGACTGTTAGCTTCTCAGCAACAGGTTTACCGGGGGACCAGCTAGTTAATGGGCTCGGTCATGGAGCGCGCTTCTTTCTCTCAATATTCCTGGATCGACTTCATCTTCTCTGTGATCGGAGTCTGCACCTTCCTCGTAGACTGGGGCTCGGACATTTGGGTGGCCACCGAGTTTTACAGCCGCGGGGACTTCTTCTGGTTCGGGGTGCTGGTTGGCCTCATGGTCCTGTCCTCGGTCGTGGTCCAGATGTTCAGCTGGTTCTGGTTCAAGTACGACCGAGAGCTGCCGGGCTTCAGAGCTCAGACCGGATCAGGGACCGTGCTGTTCGGGGACCAAATGAAGCTCTCCTGCCTGTTACATGTGCTGCAGCTGGGCTTCCTCTGCAGGTAGCCCGGCCACTGATGAACCTCTGATATCAGCCAAAATAAATCCAGATTTAAAACAGATAATCAATCGATTTGTTGACTATTAACTTGTATTGTAGTTTAAACTCTTACGCTTTGATTCTACAGTGGTTTCTCAATATGTGGAAAGTGTTTCACCACCAAGTTGCATGAAAACAAGTGATGACCCAGTTTAACCTGGACCATGTTTTCTAAACACATCTCCAGGGTTGCAATAATGATTATTTCTTATTACCAATAATCAGCTGATTATGTTCTCTATGAATCACCAAGTTCATAAAATGTTAGTAAAGAGTGAAAGAGACTCATGATAATGTGATTTCTGATGTCTTTAAATGTCTTGTTTGGTTTGACAGAGTCAGAACTCAGAGATTTTCAGTTTCAGTCACATGACACAAAGAGAACAGTTATGAAGCTTAAACTGTGATTTTTCTTTTTGGCATTTATTCTTTAAAAAAGTCCTATAATGATTATTATTATTAGTGATTATTTTTCTCTAGATGTTGTACATGGAATACCATTTTAAAACAATATGAAATATATAAATAAATGAGTAAATACAGCTATGAAATATATCCTGAAATAGAATTATTTATTCATTTATAAAGCTATGTACTTATTTATTGACTCACTTATATATTTTATTTACATTTATTTATACATTTCTACATTTATTACCTAATTTATTTATTTCAGGATTTATTTTATAGCTGTATTTATTTATTTAATATTGATTTAAAAAGGAATTCCATAGTTGCAGCTCTAAAGTCCAGGCATAAGTTTTATTACAGCTTCACTGCAGGGGAATTTCTCTCTCTCTACTTACTGATTAAAAACTGAATATTTGAACATTATCTCAGGCAAACAAGCAAATAATAACATTTGACAGGTGCTGTGATCATAAATAAACTTGTAGTGTGAGATCGAGTCCAGTCTCTCAGAAGAGAACTGAAAGTTTAAAATGCACAAATAATGAGTTATTGAGGTGTGAAAATATGAGGCATGAGTCAGTCACTTCATGCTTCACGCCAGTTGCTTCTTTTCTTTGTAAAGGGTGTTGTGTGTGTGTGTGTGTGTGTGTGTGTGTGTGTGTGTGTGTGTGTCTGTCATGTAACAGCTGTTCTCTGACATTTATCCACTCAGGCACATCTCTGCCATTCGTCAAGGCTTCAGGGTGTGGTGGCGTAAAGAGAAAGGCTCTGAGTACGCCGTGTACCTGACACATGACCTGAGCATGCTCAGACTCATCGAGACGTTCTGCGAGAGCGCCCCTCAGCTCACTCTCATGATCTATGTCATGCTGCGCACCAACAAGGCCCAGACTGTTCAGTGTGAGTTCCTCCTCTCTTCAGTTACTTCCTCCACACCACAGAAACCAGAGAGTGTTGTCCGTGTGACTCACAGGTAGCTACAGGTTTAAGTCACGCTATCAGGGTGACTGGAAGTGGTGACATCCAGCCACAGTCGTGTGGTGTGTTCACTTCTTCTTGTTGCTTCACTGATGTTAACTTCTGTTTTTACAGTTGTGAGCGTCGTTGCGTCGACCACCTCCATCGCCTGGATGGTGGTGGACTACCACCGCTCCCTGCGCTCCTTCCTCCCGGACAAAGCCAAGCAGGGCTGGGGTTCCTCTCTGATCTACTTCCTGTGGAACCTGCTGCTAATCTCTCCCCGTGTGGCGGCCGTCGCCCTGTTCGCCTCTGTCCTGCGCGGGTACGTCGCCGCCCACTTCCTGCTGCTGTGGTTTGTCTTTGTGTTATGGGCGTGGCGACAGAGGACTTGCTTCATGGACAGCATGGGGGGGGAGTGGCTCTACCGGGCCACGGTGGGGCTCATCTGGTACTTCAGCTGGTTTAATGTGGCGGAGGGTCGGACCAGGGGGAGGAGCCTGATCTACCATTCCTTCATCGCCACTGATGGACTGATCCTGCTGGTGACCTGGTGGTTCTACAGAGACCCGGTCCAGACCGAGTCCTACGCCGTCACTCTCATCATCACTCTACCTCTCTCCTACCTCGTGGGCCTGCTCTTCAAAGCCCTCTACTACTGCTGCTTTCACCCCAAACTGTGGAGGCCCCTGGCGAGGGACCCGGGACTGCCCGACGATCTGCCCGACGCAGAAGTGTCCATCAGAGACTTTTCCCTTCCAGAGCGCGCCCTGTCCTCCCAGCTCCTCAACAAACGCATGGCCCGCCACGCTACTCACTTTTACTCAGAGCAGAGCGTCATCACACAGACTGACAACACCAGACTGTGACGTCTGTGTCTCGCAGCCAGCTGTGTTCTGCTGATACATGTTAGTGTGTGGTGGTGATGGAGTTCTGTCCGTCTCCGTCAGTCCAACTCTATAGCCTGTTCTACGGTGGCCCAAGAGGTCAAACGCGCTGCAGCGGCCTGAAACACGAGCTGCAAATTCAGAAATGCTGCAGATTCAAAAACACATGAAACTCAAGAACAGAAACAAGCTGCAGGAAGTTAAAACAAAACAAAACAAACACGCTGCAAAAACAGAAACCATGCAACAACAAGAAAATATGAACCTCCAAAACTAATGCAACAGAAAAGACGCTGAATGTCCAGACAACACTACGTCAGAGCTCCAGGCCTCCAGGGGGAGCTCTCAGTGAAACACACATAGACTGGATGTAAGCTAACGCTAACGCTAACACTTACTACGTTTTCTGTTGCTCTTCTATAATATAAAAAAGAACACAAACTTTTTTATGTCGTCTCTTCTTCTCTCCCATCATCCTCTCTTGTTTGGTCTAAGGTCAAAGGTCAAAGGTCTGGCCTCTCTGGTCGAAGCTCAAAGTGTTCCCTCCCCCTAGAGGCCTGGAGCACCTGTCATGTTGTCTGGATATGCAGTGTTTTAATTCCTCCGACAGTCAGAGCAGCTCGCTCTGATGGACACGATATGTCAGTAACATCTTGAAGGAACTTTGTCAAATATGTCACAAACATTCGAGGACTCAAGGAGGAACTGATTAGACTTAGGTGGTCAAAGGTCAAGGTCACGGTGACCTCTTCTAGTTTGTCTTTTAATCTGCATATCTGTGTTTCTGAATTTGCGGCTCGTTTCTCCTGGAAGAGTTTTGAGCCTCGTCAGCCACCGTACTGTTTCATCAGATGCTCAGTGGACTGTGAACCAACATACAGGCTCCAAACCACTGGAAACAAGGAGCAGGTGATATGGACGAAATCCTTTTCACAGTGTATGTAAGGTTACATGTATATATAATATACATATATTACAATCAAGTAAACTCCTGGACAATCAGTTAAAACCTGTTGAAATAACCAGACAGGAGTTTTTGTTTTTACCTGACAAATCCAGGTGTTTCATCACATTGATGCAAACACTATAAAAAAAATATTGCCATAAAGCAGTTCTGCACAGACTCGACCTGAATACACAGAAATATTAAAGGGAACGTTTCCAAAAAATCTCTGTTTACAAATCAACATGATCGCACAGTAACACTGTAATATTTCTCTATTGTGGTGTAAACTGGGGGAATCTGATAAGCTAATTTTCTACTGAAATGTTTAATTTAATAGATTTTCTAAAGTAAATGTATTTTACTGTCTCTCAGTTTTTACATGTTTTCGAACATGGGAGTAAAACCCTTTTTTTCACACTTACCTTATTGCCAAAGGTTTGTTGTTGTTGTTGTGTGAACACCTTGTTGCACAGAATCCAAGAAAATAAACAAACATTTTTGATCAACAATAAATAAAAATGAGTAAATAAAACAAACAGATATTTGATGAGGGGTTCCCATGACAACAAGTGCTATTTAAATGTGTGTGTTGTGTTACAGCTGCTACTGAACCTTTGAATGTACATTTGACCATAAGCTTCACTTTTATAATTTTCTGTTTTCTGTTATTTTATTTTCTTAACAGCTGTTTTACACCATGTGAAAGGTCACTAGTTGTTACCGTGACGATATTTACTGTGTAAAACAAGTTCAGGTCAGATGCTGATGATTTACATGTTGACTAACAACAGGTCGGCACATATTTAACCAGTGATGACATCACTCTAGTAAACCTGGTGTTACTGTCGCTCACTCATCCACTGTTTGTTTACATGTCACATGTGGCTCAATGTGGTGAGTGACACTGTGCCACACTTTATTCTACATGGAGCAAGCTTGAGTTAAAGTGATAGTTGTGGTTATTAGACGTGGGGGTGTGAGGTGGTCATGTACAGTGAGGACTAGTTAACGCTGTGTTACCGATCTGTGGTGTTGTAGATTGAGATCAGTGCGCTGCCAGTTAGGAGAGGCAGCAGGGAACACGGTAAACTAGCAATATACATCAAATATATATATATATTATGTATTTAATATATAATATTTACTATTATATACATAAATAAATATAAAGCTTCATTTAAACAGATGTTGGATTGTTTCAGTGGGCGTCTTTTAGGCCCCGCCCACAGCAGCTGCTAGTGTACCTGTGCTCCTGCTGCTCCTCTAAACTGAATCTACTGCAGGTAACACTCTGACCACTTCACACAACCCCACGTCAGTCACCCTCAGCTGTCACTTTAAATCTCCTTAGACGTCCCAGAGGTTTATTCAAGTTGACGTTGTTGTTGTTTTATGTTTTATTGTCACATTTCAAACCTCATTCATTCACTTCAATGATGTTCACACAAAGTGTTGAAAATCCACATTTTTGCTTGAGACTGTTCTGAAACGAAAGTTAAACTCACTGCTGGTTGTAATGTGTAATTATTATTAAAGTGGTGACAACATGAAGTTCTTGTTCTGACTGTTTGAATGTGTGTTTCTGTTGCTTCAGGGAGCAGCCGGTGACATGACTGTACCTTTAAGTTTTCCTGTCTGTCTGTGGGAGGGGTTAGTGTTTCAAAACCGAACTTTGCCTCTTTGCCCACTTTCAGTTTGTCTTTCTCTGAGTAAACAGCTGCAGCATGTAGTGGGGAGAGAGAACGTGAAGCTGTAGTTTGACACTATGTCTGTGTTTCAGTATAATCGTGTGGACTTCTTCTTCACTTGTCTTGGCCTGGTGTTCCTGCTGCTTGACATCGGGCTGGACATTTTTGCGGCTGTTTCTTTCTACCAGGAAAAGGCGTACGTGAGCCTCAGCATACTGCTGCTGTTCCTGGTGGGCTCGTCGGTCCTGGTCCAGGCCTACAGCTGGCTCTGGTACAGCTACGAGGACTTTGAGAGGCAGACAAAGGTCGAGAGCTGCCTGACCCTGAGTCAGCTCCGGCTGCTGCACTGGCTCCAGCTGGGAATCTACTTCAGGTTGTAGTTTAGAATAAAGTTAGTTCAGGTGTTGCCTCAGGCTGTTGTTACTGTGGGACATGCAGAGCTGGAGTGAATGCTCAGAGAGAAGCTGTTTAAAATGAGGTTCAGGACATTATTTCCATTTACAGGAAACATATAAATCAGCTGTTGATCTGGTCACGGCTGAGCGGCTCTGTGTTGCTGCTGTTCATCAGGAATGTGGGTGTGTCATCTAATTTTATCTGCGTTACACACTGAACTCGTGTCGGGGAAATCTTGGGAGAACTCAGTGTTAGGTCATTGAGGAAACCGTGAATGAATTTCATCTTTTGTTTCGTTTCCTCAAACGTATGAACATCACACAGGATCTTTTCTTGTAACCAGCTTCCTGAACTCAAGTTTCATCTAGACAGGAGACAATCTCATTAGATCTCATTAGATCTTATTAGAGCCATTTGTTTCCTAAATCTTTATATTATGAAGGTAAAACTAGTGTGTGTTGAAACCTTTCCATGTTCCTGTGTGACAATTGTTTAATGTACATGAAGCTTTTATCGTTCTATTGACTCCCACTCAACACTGTATTTTAATTTTCCACAGAAACCAACCAGAACTGTAGAGCTGCAATTATTAGCTGAACATTTTGGATTAATTTTGATAATTAATCTTTTAAGTCATTTTTAAGCTAAAATACCAAAGCTCCAAAGATAATACCATCGTACTAATACTTACTAGTTTCCCAGTTTTTTTATGATAAACAGAAAAAAAATCTATTTTTATTTGTTAACTTGTTTACTGACATCTTACAGACCAACAGTCAAACAGTTACTAAAGAACATAATTATCAGATGTATTGATAATAAAAGCAAACCCGACACTTCACAACAAACAACCACAGTAACAGTGAAATGTCTTTGAAGTAGATTTTGACACAGTCTTTCTACAAGGAACAAAATAAATTAAAGAATGTGATTAATGAAATGATATAGACCCAGATGAGTAAACCTGGGTCTTTTGACCAGAGATTTAAACCAACACAATTAAAATGATTAATTGAATATCATTCCAATGGGATTAATTGTTGTTACGTGTCCTCTCAGACATGCAGGTGTTGTGGAGGTTTCCATTCGCAGCTTCTGCACTAAGATGACTGAGGGCTGCGCCGTGTACCTGAGTCACGACCTCAGCATGCTGCGGCTCATCGAGACGTTTTCAGAGAGCTCCCCTCAGCTCGTCCTCATGCTCACCATCATCCTGCAGCGAGGAGAGCTCGACCCTGTCACAGGTGCCGTATATGATCCAATGTGCCAGAGTGTCAGTGTGTTAATGAGGAGAGGAGCTGTCAATCATCATGTACAACAGCTGAAGTCATGAATGATGACAGAGCTGAAGAATGAATGAAACACTGAGAAACACTGGAGAGTTATTACATTAGAAATAAGTAAAAATCCAGATGTGGCTCCACTGTGTCTTTAAAGGGTCACTTCACCCAAATCCAGTGGTGCAATAACTATTTATTACTGCACTTTAACTACCATGTACATGTGTGGTATTTTACTTTTACATGAATTTTATGCAAAGTTCTACTTCTGCTACATCACAGAGGAAAATATTTACTTTTTACTGGATTTATCACACAGCTGTGATCACTAGTGATTATACAGATTCATATTTTACATGCAAAACATAACAACATATGATCTGCTCAGAAGATATGACACATTGTTATAGATTAAACTACACAACTGAAAACAAGATGGGTAACAAACCAACATGAGGCACACACTAGTAGTGCGGCAAAACAACTGACCAGGTATTATTTTGAATTAGATGTTGACCCCTCCTCCTCTCCTCCTCCCCTCCTCCCCTCCTCAGTGTTGAAGGCCCTCGGTTCGGCCTCGGCCATCGCCTTCAGTGTGACCACGTACCACCGCTCCCTGCGCTCCTTCCTGCCTGAGAAGGAGAAGCAGCAGATCGTCTCCTCTGTGATCTACTTCCTGTGGAACCTGTTCCTCATCTCCTCCCGCCTCACCTCCCTCGCCCTCTTCGCCTCCGTGCTGCCCTGCTTCATGTGCGCCCACTTCTTCTGCTCGTGGCTGCTCTTGTTGTTCTTCGTGTGGCGCTGTAAAACGGACTTTATGGAGAGTCCTGTGGGGGAGTGGCTGTACCGAGCCACCGTGGGTCTGATCTGGTATTTCAACTGGTTTAACGTGGTGGAGGGGAAGACCAGGTTCAGGACTCTGCTCTACCACGGCTTCATCGTGGCTGATGTTTCCCTCCTCTGCGGCCTGTGGTGCTGGAGGATGAACACAGAGGAGCTTTATTTTGAAATCCCACACACTGTAATCGCTGCGGTCAGTGTAGTTTCCATCTACCTCTTCGGCCTCTTACTAAAAATCATATATTATAAATGTTACCACCCGAACCTGAGCAAAGAGGAGCTGAAAGGAGTCACGTCTGTGGAGGAGCTGGCGAGGAGTTCGCCGCTCTCTGGAGACGAGGTAGACTCAGGTTTGGTGTCGGGGCGCAGCTTTCCCAGTCCACCGGCCCCCGACCTCAAACACAACAAGAGGATGAGGAAGCTGGCCGAGAACTTCTACTCCTGACCTCCGTCACTTGACCTCCGTCTCCACGGGACATGGAGGTCAGACAGAGACGTCCGTCATCATGATCATGTGACCTGCTCATTGATACAGTCTCACCAAACACTACTGAGATCTCTTTATTCTCATAGGCACTTTCTGAAAATGGAGGAGCAGTGACGTCACAGGAACAGTAATAATTTCATATTTTAACAGACATTAAAAAAAGGAATTATTAATATAGGATCGATTAACCATCAATAAATACGTCACAAAAACCATTTATAAAAACATTTATTAATTAATGGATGAATGATAGAATTTGAAAAGACATTTTAAAATGGGAATACGTTCCTGGATTCACTCTTCAATTTCCATTTCCTCTTCCTTAGCTAATGGATTAGCCAAGTCATTTAGCTTCTCCGGTTAGCCTTCAGTGCTGGTAAAACCCTTTTTCATATAGGTGAAGTCTACAGATATGACTGGTTAGCTCTCCAACCAATCAGAGAGCTTGTAACATCCCATGGCCAATCAGGATTGTTTATCCTGGTTTTACATCACTGAAGGCCAGAGTGTCACAGAGAGGCTAACAGGAGATGCTAAATGACTAAGCTAATCGATTAGCTTATAGGAAATGGAAATTGAAGCTGGAATCCGGGAACGTGTTCCCATTTTTAAAATCTCTTCTTTCAAATTCTATTTATTCATGAATTAATAAATGTATTGACAAATGGTTTATTTAATAAGAGTTTTATGTTTTTGTCCATCCATTTTAAAATCTTTAGTATCTATTGATGGATTAATCGATCATTTACAATTCCTATTGTTAATGTCTATTAAAAGATGAAATTACAGAAATGCTCTAATACTTTTCGTCCATATCTGCTGCGTATTCATCTGGTGCTACAAAAGCAAATGAAGCTGCCAATCAATTTGTAATATGTTGTGAATGTTGATATGAACTGGTGTTATATCAGGTGAACCTGTCCTTTAACAGCTGATCTCATGGTGCACAAACATTCCTGACTTTATTTTTATATTTATTCTAGATACGTTTATCAATTTTGTCTAATTATGTTTTTAAAAAGTTTTTATAATTGATAAATAATAAAAACAAACTTGAGTCTGAAACTTTTTAAAATTTATTTACATTGTATTGAGTGTCTCAGGTTATACAGGCAAACCTCCCGCACAGCCACCGAGGGGAAATAGTGATTATTGTAATTAAATTAGCATTGATTGATTATGATGATATTGTTCAGTCTACAGGATCACATTCAGGCTCTCGACATGACCCCATGCAGCCTCACAGGTCCGTGAAAATGAGATGAAATACTTTTAAAAAAATAATAGAAAAACAAAACCAGAGACAGCTTTTAACAACAACAACAACAACAACGACAGTTTTTGGCATCGCAAAGAAAAAGAGACGCAGAGGTCCAAGAATATTCCACGGTTGTTTTTTTAAAAGGCCAGAAAACAGACATGACATGCAGACAAAGACAGGAAACGGAAATGCAAAGACTGCATATGGTCTCTCGGTTTTCTCATTTCCCTTGAACACTCAGCGATCAAAGTCACGCAGCTTTTTGAACGAGCCTTTCACCCTCGTTATCTGATCTGCATAAAACAAAAAACAAAAACGCAGCATGTTTTACAGCCTGTGATTGTCTTGAAGCGACGCAGCGTTTCACAGCAACAATAAAAGCAAAGTCCTTTTCAAAAGGAGACAAACGTCTGATGTAAAACAGACGTGATTCAAGAGAAAGTCAAATTTAAAATTAAGAAAAACAATGTATTGTCACTGCAAATTGAGATATCAGGAACTTAATTATCTGGAACCCTTCACTAAAACTGTTTTTGATAAACACTCAGAAATCAACATCAATATCACCCCCCCCCCCCCCCCCCCCAAAGAAAAAGACAGTATGTGTTTTTTCTATGAGACCTTTAAACACAGTGCAGACAGACAGTCACATCAGAAAGTCTCTTTAAAAAAACACAAAGGGTTAAAAAAGTAAGATAACACTTTGGATAATAAAACAAAGGAGAAATAAATGAATCAAACACAAACTTTTACATGTTTCCCTTTGAGATTATGATGCAAACAGCTGATGGTTAAAGGCACAATATAAATATACAGAGACACAAACACACAAATACACATTCGTAACGGTCGAGCTGCATGAGTGGAAATAAATCTTCAGGCTCAGTGTTGTTCAGTCGTAATCTCATACAGACCCGGGACAGTCGAC
>NW_019524851.1:137311-171794 GCF_002814215.2 Seriola lalandi dorsalis | reverse complement strand
AGCTAATTTAAAAAAATCCCCTTTGAAATACAGTTAATGAGCAAAGTAGAAATGTAAATGTATTGCACAGTCATCAACATCCTGTTTTATTTCTGACACGACTCAACGAGGTCGAGGGTCGTCGTGTGACAAAAACACAAAGTGATTATGAATTAATTAAATGGCAAATATTCTGATAATCGACTAATCATTTTAAAATAATAATGTATTTGTTCTGACATTTTAAACATGAATATTTGCTGTTTTTCTTCGTCCTCTGACAGAAAATTGTCTGCAACTACTTCTCATATCTGCTGATTGTTTTCTAGATCAAGTAATTAAAAGAAAATTATTTTTGCTTCAAAAACTGATCAAAGCAGTTGGCGATTTTTTGTTGCAGCTCTGATGATGCCTGAATGATTAATCGAACTGATGAGAAAATAATTAGCAGATTAATTGATAATGAAGAGAACTGTTAGTTGCAGCCACAGTTTTAATGAACTAATAAAACAAATGACGTGAAGTAAAACTGAAAAACAACAGAGAACATGTCGAGAAAACGTCTTTGGAAACAAACGTCTGCAACTTCCTTTTTGGTTAAACAACCATTTTGACTCTGGACTGTATCAACAGACATTTGTCACGTCGCTGCCACGTGAAGAGAAATGGATGAAATGTTGTTCTAAACGAGCTGAATCATATTTTTAGCTCTATGATATAAAACACTGATGAGGACCAGGAGCATGAATACACGAACTGAGTCTCGTGTCGTCGACTTAAACACTGAAGCTTCAGACGTGGATCAGAAACACGCCGAGCCTCTTGATCTCTAAACTTTCATGATCAACTTCCCCCTTTTTCTTTCTTTTGAATCCCATGTAGCAGGTGGTGTTGAACAGTGAACGTTACAGGACGTTAAACTAAAGTTCAATCAGGATTATCTGACGATGGTTTTTAGTCTTTGAATGAGTGAGTTTTAAACAAATCAGCTGTGACATTAATCCGTCACTTCTACTACAGAGACCAATTAAAAAGCTACAACAGAAACAGCTGAGAAACAACAGCGGCCCTTTGGTTTTTACTTCCACAAACAAATAGAAAAATAGAAGCTGAGTTTTCACTGCAGGAGATTTTGATAATTAGAAGAAAATGAGATAAAGACCAAAAAAAAAAAAGTATGTCTTCCCTTCTGTGTCCATCAGTGCCAGTTTGAGCCGTGGGGGTTAGCTGCCGTCGAGGGGGGAGCGCTGTGCGTCCAGTCTGTTCCTCACAGTCAGCTCCGACCCAAAGTCTCCTCTCGTCACAGTCTTCAGTCGTCTGGAGGAACATCATCTTTCTGAGTGTTGTTGTTGGATTGTGGAGGATTTTCTCACAGTGTCTCTCCACCAGCCAACAGCACCACGACCACGACCACGACCACGACCACGACCACCACGTCTTCCCTTTAGTGTGCGACAGTCAGCGCCGCCGCTCCTTTACAAGAAGTCCAGCTCCAGCGCCTGATGCAGCGACACGAGGTCGCCGTGAGTGGAGATCCGCCAGAAAGGCATGTTGTGCTACAGAGACACAGAAAGATATCACATGTGAAAATGATATATATATATATATATATATCAACAATCCTTGCATACATTTATCTTTTAAGGCTTAGCAGGAAGTAGGTAAAAAAAATAACCGAAATAAGGAAACGACGAGATTCAGACGAGTGACATTAATATGATCGTGACTTTATTCTCAATAGATCAGAGAAGATTTAAACTCTGGACAAATAAAGTCTGTTCTTCCTGTTACAGGTAGAAAAATCCAAAACTTTAAGAAGCAGCTACAAAGTGAAGAACAAGATCTGGACAGATATTTAACAATGAGACAAAGAAAATAAAATGTGAATACTGCCACATTCTGGTCATTATATTGGTTAATAATTATAATATAACTTATTCCTTGGTGCAGGAGAAGTTATTTTACTTTTATTCTCATCATCACACTTTATTATTAATTGATCTTGTTCAGAAAGAGTTCAGTGTAACTCTTATCCAGCCTCATCACCAGTCACCAAGTCATGTGATTGGTTCCAGGTTCACTTCGTTTCCTTGGATCTACACCGATTCGATTTTACTTCTAGACGGTTTGCGAGGCTTCAGCTCCTCGTCTGAGATGTTTTTAACAAGAGCTGCAGTGACTTCACTTACACAAACTCACCTGAGGTAACCTGACACGCAAACTGAAACTTACCTGTTTAGCTGCAAACTCCTCGTCTCGACCGTCACCGATCACCACGTACGTGACTTTCTTCCCGAAGCGAGAGATGATCCTCTCAAAGCAGCTCTCTTTACCTGCAGAGGAAACAAGACGTTCAAATTCAAGTCACAGTCCAACTTTAGATTCATCAAGTGTCATTTTAACTAAATATTTCATCACAACAGAAGAAGTCAACAGGTTCTTGTCTGCACCTATTTTGGTGGCGCTGTAGATGTTCTCGATGGGGAAGACGTCTCCCAGACCGTACAGCAGAACTTTGGCCAGAGCCGGAACCAGCTGAGTGGTGGTGACCAGGATGTTCATACACTTCCCTCTGTGAGTCACACACACACACACACACACACACACACACACACACACACACACACACACACACGGTTAAAGACAAGTCGATCTTTGGTGTAGTGTTTAGAGATACTGAAGCTGTGGTCTGACCTGGACTGGATGAGCAGCAGAGACTTGAGCGCGGTGCTCAGCCAGGCGTCGGTGACGTTCTCGATCTCAGACTGAAGCCGAACGAGCAGCTCCCTCTTCATAGGATTCAACAGGCCTGAACAAACAGCGAGGATTTATATTTTATATTATATCTATACAGAGGCTTTAACGTCATACGCAGCGAGGACACGTCCTCCAGATACAGGGATCAGACAGAGCAACACGGACGCCTCTCCCTGCTGTGAGACGTGATTGGACGTCGACCTGTGACTGTGGTCGACCTGTTGTTGTTCACGTCCCTGTAAGAGGTCCGAAGGCCTCACACAGCTGATACAGAGCGGAGGCGTCTGAACCCGCAGTGTTTTCACTACACCTGGTTTCTGACTCAGACTCCAGGTGTCAAAACGTTTACAAACTCACTTCCAACGTTTCCTTTGTAGTTGTTGTAGATCACTTTTAGTCGACGGTAGCGGAACGCCAGTTTGCGCATCCACTCGACCCCCCCCTGGACCCCGGTCGTGGCTCCTGACGCCCCTCCCCCACCACTGGGGCCATTAAAGCCATCGGCCAGGAAGTTGTAGTTACTGAAGAGGAGGGAAAAACACGTGTGGTTAGTTTGAATGAATCACAGTGTGTGTGTGTGTGTGTGTGTGTGTGTGTGTGTGTGTGTGTGTGTGTGTGTGTGTGTGTGTGAGAGATGAGAGAGACAGACCTAAGGTCCTGTCCATTATCATCAGAGGCCACGTCCTCAACATGGACCTGATCACATTCCTTAAAGAAAACAAAACAGGTTTTATCATCATTTCATTTAAAGGTTCAAATATAACACATGTATGTCACATGTATGTCACAGGGTTATGCATGTGTCTGCATGTAGAACAGGAATGTTAATAAAGCAGGACTGAGGAGGGAAAAGGTTCCTGCAGCATCATCATCAGCATAAACAGAAGTGAAAGGTCATTTCCCGCCTCAGCTCTCACCTCCAGGTCATTGAAGAAGAGGTGATTGTCTGCCAGCTCAAAGATCAGCTCCTCCATCTGTAAGCCCAGGTTCAGCACCGTCGCCGGGTCCTGCTCAAACACAACCAGGAGTTCAGACCGTAAACTGATCACTTGTCATTTCCTGTTCTGTTCATCTACAGAAACAAACCTTCCCAAACTTCTGAGCGTAGGAGCCGGTGAGAAGAGAGTGGAATATGATGATGGTCTCGTCCAGATCCCACAGGAAAATACGCTAAAAAAGAAAAATATATTTTATTTGTTGTATTAAAAAAAGAAAAATAAACATTTTCTCCATTTCTCTTTTATTTTCCAAATGACTGGAAATAATGTGTCATTTGTTCTGGTCCTCTACCCCGTCTCTCTTTGCCTGCAGCTGATTGGTTCATCTGGAACACCTGGCTGCTTACTCATCCTTATGTTCAGTTCTGCACTCACTCCTGCACACATATTACTGATCCGACTGACACCTCATGCTCAGATCATTTCATTTGGTTTAATAAAAATGTATTATATATTATTATAAACAGTTAGTTCCAACCAAGTAATCTGATTGGACGAGAGTCATTACACAAGGCTGATATAACAGCACTGGGACCTTTAACTCCATGTATCACTCCTCTTCACAGCTGTTCTATCAACCGTTAATCAGCGTCACATTAACGTCGTTATTGATCTCAGATTGTAACAAACAAAGATGAAAACATTTCAGAAATAATGTTTGAATGAAACGATGTCGTCAGGAGAGGATGAAGGAAGAAGGTGGATCCTTCAGGAACACCTGAGGGAACGAGGAGACGAGGCAGCAGCTAGTGTCACTGTGCAGGTCAGGAACATGTTTACGTGTTGCTTAGCAACAGTCCAGTACCAGTCCAGTTGTGTTGCCGTTGATAAATAAATGATGGAATAAATAAACAAATCATAATCTGTTGTTGTTTATTTAACTAATATGACACTCGCAGAAGTGTGTATAAAAGAAGAATAAATATTATAAAAATATAATATAAAAGAGGATCACACGGAGGTTGTGATGTTGTTCTGAACATCAGCTGTGATTGGGCCTCATACCTTTGACCTAATCACAGCTGTGCTGATATTCAGAACAACATCACAACCTCAAATTTGAAATTGCTTAATTAATCTAAACCGTGTTGGTCTCGAGCCAGGTCACAACATTAAACTGGGTCATAACATTAACATTTGAATAACTCTAAACTACATTAAAGCCAGTTACAATACAGACTTTGAGCTTCACTCACACAAACATTAGATGAACCATCAGATGAAAGCTGCTCAGACAGCTGTTAATAAGGTTTACACCTACAATGAAATTAAAGGGTGTTATTTAAGTTTGTCTGCCGCTGAATGTGGTTTCCTGCTGGGACGGGTGGTGATGGTGGTGATGGTGGTGATGGTGGTGATGGTGGTGATGGTGGTGATGGTGGTGGTGATGATGGTGGTGATGGTGGTGATGGTGGTGGTTTGTGAAAAGCTTCACTCATCATTATATTTACAAGACAAGAGGTTAGGAAACACCCTGTGACCAGTTCTTCTCCCTCATCCTCTCATGATGAGCTGAGAGCAGACTGGACGCTGCAGTGACTCAGTATCACAGGTAATATTACAAGACAGGACGGGAGGGGGCTAGCTGGTTAGCACGCTAACTTCAGTGACAGAAAGTTAACACTGACCTCTGGAGACAGCTGTTGGTGAGTGAACAAATGAAGAGAATTTTACTAGACTGGCCAGTAAACAGCTGCTAATGCTAACGTTAGCCATGTAGCGATAACAAAAAGTCACATATGGCACCTTTAACATCCTACGAGACAACATCATGTTTACCTCCAGGTCCGTGTCAGCAGGGGGGGAGCTGTCAGACTTCTTGGCCTTCCCTTTGGCTTTACCAACAGAGTTCCTGCGTCCCACCTCATCCTGCTCTCTGGCTCCAGCAGGGAGCGCCACACTGGAGGGAAGAGCTGCACCTGCTGGGAGGTTCTCAGGTGGGGACGCATCTTCATACAAGACAGAGGACACACGTCTCAGGTTAGACCTTATTATCATAAGTCATTCAAAAAAGAATCTCATTATATTGTTAATTAATTAATTATTAAATTACATAATATTATATTTTCATACCATGACGTCATAATGTACTGCCAATAATCTAACTCTGAATCCGAGCAGTGAACTCACCTCTGGGAGGAAGTCCGGCTGAAGCCGCCTCCTCCGACTTCACAGCTGAGTATCCGGCCACGCCCACACCAGCTCCCTGTTCGTCACTGCTGGGGAGACCAGCAGGAACATAGCTGGGGGGCAGAGCGTAGTACTGGGAGAACTGACTCTGGCCCAGAGAGTTGTAGCTACTGAACTCCTGGAGGAATTGAGAAAAGAAAAATAAAGATGTGGCGTGTGATGATGTCTGCACAGCTCTTCACGAGGAGGATCGGCTTCACCTCCTGTGGATGTTTATTTATTTAATGAAAGACTTGAATATGGAACCAGGCTCATTCTGTTCCTTAAAGACTTTCTACATTCTGACGTTTTATTATTTCATAAAAAACACATGAAACAAATGAAATAGATCTTTATGTATAGTTGTGTACTTTACCAGGATTTACCAACATATTCAAACTGTTTGTCTGCAGCTTTTAAATGTTGATTTTCTTTAGGTATTTTCATCATTTTAAAGATACAGTACACGTTGTGGTATAGCTGAACGATTAATGGAGAAATTATGAAAATCTCAATAAGGCAAAGTGCAATATCCAATTTGATAAAAGGTAAAACGTGTCACAACAGATCATTAGAGATGAAGCGTTGTGCTGCAGAGACGCCCCAACCTACAAATCATTTTCTCAAGAGTCAGAGTTTTGTTGTTGTTCATCGCAGTAACAAAGGCACTCGTTACCTGGTGGGTCACGGTGGTGGAGGCTGTGGTCGTGGCCGTAGCTGTGGGGATGTTGGAGTACACACTAGATGTTGTGAAGCTCGAGCCTGGAGACAGAAACAACTCATGAAAAAACAGAACCTCTTCACAGAGACTGAAGTGATGAACAACCAGAGAGGAAATGAAGCTGAGCCACTGTGTTCATGTCTGAGTGCTGCTCATGTTTGCAGAGAGTGACAGTGTTATCTTCAGACAGTGAGGTTGCAGCTTGCCTTGGCTGGGGTATGAGTAGTGCAGCTGGCCTGGCGGGGTTGAGGTATATGTGGTGCTGAAGCTGAGAAACCCAGGCTGGCCACCAGAGGGCGCCTCAGGCAGCCCTGTCTCTGTTTTTATGCCTGGCCACATAGCACCTGAAGATAAAAGAGAGCAACGGAAGCAGAGGATGAAAGAGGCAGCGAGAGGCGTGAAGACAGAGCAGAGTTCAGACACCAGGTCCTTCAGTCCAGATGTGGCTTTGTGTGTTTAAGCAGAGATCGAGAGCAAACTGGTTCCACAGCGCCAAAGCTCAGTGAGGCCTCTGAAGCAAATGAACAAAGGAGTGATGCTGGTTTTAGTGAGCGGACGGTGTTAAATAGGCTGTTTGAACGGGGGGACACACACTAACCGAAGGGCGGGAGGCCGTAGGTCTGGCCTGTCTGAGGAAAGGCGGAGTACACAGTGGACTGGGCCAGCGGAGGGAAGGCCACCTGGCTGGTGTACGACGTCACAGCCGGGCTGAAAGGAAAGAGAGAGCAAGAGAATGGGACTTACATCAATCAGGGCGAGTGCAAACACTTCAATATCTGTTTTCAGAAGATGTTGATGATGCTCTTATCGTCCCATTATAATTGGACAAAATGCAGAAAAGATAAATGTCTGGCACAGGATGAATATTTCTTAAGACTTTGGGCAGCTGAACAATTCAATATGAGCAAATGCAATATTCAAATCGCAGGAGCCGCCATTTTTTAGACAAAAGGTTAAATGTGTAACAACATTGTAAAAGAAGCGTTGTGGTGCTACAGAGATGTCCCGGCCTATAAACCATATTCTCCAGATGTGAAGGAACAAGACCAACAAGAATCACATCATCATCATTTTTATACTTTTTTCAGTGAAAATCAAACAAAAAAAAACAATCATTCAACTAGAATCGTGGCTCATCTCAAAATCTGCCAGAATAATCACGATATGATTTTTCATATCGTTCAGGCCTCGCTCCATCACATGCACCTGTCTGCAGAGAAACCCTCCGACCAAACACCTCCGACTGCAGCTGTCAATGAAAACTGTATGGAACCACTGACTGTTGCACAAGTACAGGAGTTGTTTAGTTTGAGGTTTACCTGATAATTATCGGAATAATTTGATCTGCTGACGGTGAAAAATTGGAGCAAATCTCCAAATAAAAAACACTAAATCAAGCTGAGCTACATGGTGACAGTAGCTCAGCTCCTCCTGAAGCGGCTTCACTCAAATCAACTTAAAATCATAAACACTCGTCTCTGCATGGAGTCATCTGTTACTGTCATTCTGCAGCAGATCTTTTTATGAAGCTGCGCTGTAGATGATGTGTTTTTATTCCCACTGAGAGTTTGAGTTTTTCTAAACTGCAAAGAGAAAAGTTTTGTTTCTGTGCAGCAGGAAATCTAGATTACAACAGTAAACATGCTCAGGGTCACTTCCCTGGTTTTTCCTTATATACTGTTGCACACTGTCAGCTCTGTGCCATGTCACATTTACACATGCATAACATGAAAACATTCACATTAGCCCCGTGCTGTGTACTCACTTGCTTCCTTGATAAACCTGTTGGGTGTATTCAGATGTGACTGTTGTGTCTGTTAAAGAAAATAAAACTCAGCTTCAGTTTGACAGACGAACGTGTTTGTTACTGTGTGTTGATCAGAACCGAGTCCGTGTCTCTGTTCGTACCAGAATACGAGTTCAGTGAGTCGCCGCAGGCCTGAGGCGCTGCTCCTCTGTCTATGTCCGACTGCTCCTGATCACCTGCGATCAATGAAACTGTCAATATCTCTTAGGAACGTTTCTGAGTCTTTTTCAGCCTTTTTCTTATTTCATACTGACCTGGATCAAGCTGAGCAGTGGACAGAGCAGAGTAAGAGTTTCCCTGCTCTGATGGACCTAAAACAGCAGCTGGACTCTCGTCCTCCCCCAGATTACTGAAACCACACAGTCAATTATAATTATAGAGAATTTCTGCATCTCAAAACTGAGAAAGTCACATTTGGCAAAAAGGCAGAGTCACTTTCATAAAAACAAACCACAGTGGAAAAATTATTTCTTTAAAACTCTCAGTGGTTTTCTGTCAGACAATCTGAGTCGCATCTTAAAAGGATCAGAAATAGACTGAAAGTCAAAGACCGACCTCGGCTCTTTCTCCAGGCCTCCATCTATCTCCAGCTTGGCTTTCTTTGCCTGCACACACACAAAAACAAGTTTATAGAAAAGGTTTTCATTCTAATGTTTCTGCTGCTTCAGATATGTGGTATCTCTGTTGTAACCAGTCCGGTCAGAAGAAAATAAAATGTGGAGTTCTGCTTTCAGCTGCTGTATCAGCAGGAATGTGTGTTTTTGTTTGGCTTAAAGAAAATCATCATTTAACATCATCTGTAAAAACTGAAGCAAAAAGCTCAGAGTCAACCTTTTGGTCCAAAAAACAAAGAAAGAACTATTTAAATACAACCTCTACCACAGGTCTGTCTGAGCTCCACACACTCTGTCATGAAGTATTTTAGAGATGAAGCACAGAGTTTATTTGCTCTACAGCACTGAAAAGAAATAACATCAGCACATCAACAAAATAATGTGGATTCACACAGTATCATAACACTACAACAGACATGGTGTGCTGTGAAAGGACTTTAAAATCTCTGATATATTTATAATTAATTAACAACTTCTTTAGTCTAGAAAATGTGACAAATGACTTTCATAAATAACAAGAACAAACAAATAAGAACAGAATTGTCAAAACACACAATAAATGAATAAATCTATAATGATATGCAGAAGAGAAAAATGAGAAGCACTAACTGGTAAATATTTTACATTTTCATTAGTTTTATATTCATCAGTCACCTTTTGTCTTGAACCTCAGATAAACACTAAAACACTGTGAGTGGCCACAAAAAGAAAATGTACTTCACTTATGAATGAATGAAAGTTTACGTCCAAAACCTGAAGCAACAAGCTGAACGTGACGTGAGTAGCTAGCAACAGGCTGTGAACATTTCATTTACATTCATAACTTTATTTTAGGAATATTTAGCTCTTAGACAAAAACTGTAAAAAGCTCCATCTGAAAATAAATTTGTTGCACAATAATCTATGCACCCCCCCCCCCCCCGGCTCTGTGTTGGTATTCTTGGTGTGGACTCACCGGCAGCTCCTGCGAGTCGTCCATCTCTGCAGCAGAGCGACCCGACATGTCTGCGCTCTCAGCCTACTCTCTGCACCTGGAGAGCCGGTCCGGACCCTGCTTCAACAACCACAGGAGCAAACACACACACAGGCGCAGAATAAATGACCACAGGTTATGCCTTATGTAGTTTTTCCGATGCGTGACTCTCCCCTCCCCTTGTCCCGTTAATGCTCACAAATGCCCCCACCGCCCACCCACTATCGCACGGGTGATCAGCAGGTCAGCAGGGAGGTGGCGGTGATGAAGGAAATGGGGCACCCTGGTCTTAGCTCCAGCACGAGACCTGCAGGTGAGATAAGTGTGGCGCTGACGTTGCCTAATGTCCCCACCGTGCTTGTGTTTACTGTGGGATTAAGGAAGCGTGCCACCTTACATGTGACCCAACTTAAGTTCAATGAAAAATATTCTCCAGAAGCATTAAGTGCTCAGGTGCAAGCTGTCATATCAATAGAAGTCCCGGGGAGATAAGATCTAACCTCGTTTTGTCCACTGCCCGCTCAACTGGCCTTTCCCCCCGGCTGCAGAGATGGAACATTTATATAGCTGACATAATGTGGACGCACAGAGACAAAATAGGTCAGAGAGCAAACTCAAATCCCTACAGATGTGTCAGGCAGTTGTTAGCGCTGTACGTTCTGGATCAAACGCATGACACCTGAATGGACTGGACCTTCACAGCTTTTGTCACTTCATGCAAGATTTATGTAAGTGAACTAAAAAAAAAGAAGAAGAAAATAAAAAAAAGGTATGACATTTGAAGGAGAATAAGGTCATTCTTTACTTTTTCAGCTGCTCTGACCCCAAAACATCTTCACTTATATGAAGATTTTAATTTAGAACATAATGTTAATTTAGGGAGTTACACTGGAGGCCACAACATGAACCCCGTTTTTTTTTAAAGCCTATATTTGTCTATATTTGGAAAATAAGTCACTGAATTAGCCATTAGCAGGTTGCTACATATCATTGGATGTAATGACACTTTAATTCTAAATAAAGCTCAAAAATCGGATGATTCTCCGGCACGTGCTGCAGTTACAAGGAGCATCTTCTTCTGTGGTTTTTAAGCAGGTACTTGGTACAGGTGTTTGTGAACAACGGATGTTTTTAGAACACCTGTGTGCACCTGTACCCTGATGGTAAAAAAATTTAAATCACTTTTTACCTGCGTAATTATAGAAAAAGTCGCCCAAAAAGGTGGAAAACTGTCCAATCTGGCAACCCTGCTGCTGCCACTTTTCTGCCTATTTTGAAAGACTTGAATCAAAGCCATGGTCCTGCCTGCTGTTGCCATTGGAAACCAAGCCTCTGACAGTCACTTCTCCTCCGCCGGTATCACAGCACCACTCGGGTCGACTCTCGTCACGTGAGGAACACCCCTACCCTGATTCAGGATCCTTCTGCTTCACGTGATTCCCGTCTTTAACAAAAGGGTGGAGTATCAAATACAGAGGACACCACAGGGAAATCAGTTTAACTGTGTCGCTAAACTGAACAGCTAATGTTGTATTAGATTTATAGATTAGGGAACAAATTAACGATTATTAATGACAATAGATTCTCATTTATTTGACAAAAAAAAAGTCAGAATCGTTTTACTTTACTAGGTTGTGTAATTACCTGAAATTGATCTGTACTATGATCTATAGACTTGTGTGAGTTTATAGGAAACTGTTGATTTTCAAGAACAAGGACTGTCCAGATCCAGAAAAACTGACAAAGATCCATTTCAACCTAACTAAATATTAATTGATAAATATTCTAGAGTTGCAAAGATTAGTTATTAGAAATTATGAGCAATTATCACAATTTACTTTCATTTTATAGGCAAAATGAAGAATGATTGTAATGATAAAAACATCTCTTTTTTTTAACTAATATAACCATTATTAGCATTATTTATCTATAGTTTAGTATAAAAAATGTCCCTCACACTTTCACAAAGGGCAGGGTGATGGGTTTTCAGTTATTTCTTTTACCATCATGTGTGACAAAAAACAAATCTTTGTATTTCAGAAGCTAACAACTGCAAATATGCGTCATATTTGCTTCAAAAAAAAGACTAAAACGAATATCAAAATAGTTCAACTAAATTCCTGTCTATCAGCTAAAGACTAATCGACTAATTTCTGCAACCCTAAGGCAAACAGATGAAGCTGCCAGCCTGTTTTCTAGTTGTGGCATCATTGACTTCATGTTGTAAAGTGATAGAAATGACTCTGGCCGGTGATTGATGTGACTCATGTCTTCAGTGTTGTTTGTCCTCCAGTAAATAACCAAGCCCAAGCCAGTTTGCAGTGAAGGTGAAGTCTGACATCAGACTATTTACTGAATTTAAACACAGAAACATAATTTGTAATATCAACCCATGAAGTCAGATATGTGCGAATAACATTAACTGACATGACTAATACAAATAACTGTAACAAACACTAATTAAAGCGTATCACTCCAGCATTTAGACGCCACCCTGCTAGCTTTCCCCTGTTAGCTGATTTGATACGATTTACGAATGGTTCTCAAAGCAAAGCGTGAGTCGTCCGTTATCTATTTAACATACGAGCTAGCTCACGAGTGTGGTCATACTGGTGACTAAATAACCAGCTGTGGTTAGTTTGGCCCAGCCATGAAAGTTTTCCGCTCCAGAGGTTAGTCGGAGCCCGCAGCCACTGGAGTGGGCAGAGAAATGGCAGCGTGTGAGAGCATCTTACTCCCGCTGCAGCTAACCACAGAGCTAACCACAGAGCTAACCGCTAAACAAACACTCCCGCCAAACAAAAATCATCATCATTAGTCTTACCATTGAAGGAAGGAATGACAAACGCTTTTATTTAAGCGTCTTCAGGTGAATCCACACTGTCAAGCTTTGTCTGTTGTTAGGGAGCACTATTTGGCAGGAAGCTTCATTACAGGGTCTACTGCGCATGTGCAACATGTTGATTCAAATTGGTCTGTTTTTTTCAGGAGGCGACAGGTGTGGCGGCAGCACAGGTGAGAGAAACATTGCAAACGTTTGTTATTTGTACAGATGAGGCCTCTTGTTAAATGTCAGCTTTGTCTCACGGTTTGTTACGTCTAATAAATGCAGAAGAAAATACATAAGAAAATACTGCGGCTACTTCTGGTAGGCTGCTTTAATTTTAAGCTAGCTGAGTTTGAATTTAACGGTTATGTTTAAGCTCATTTGTGATTTCTAACTGTAGAAAACATAAGATAATAGAAGATACTGTAGAAAACACTGTTAAAATAATAACATTTCTTAGCTTTTTAACTGTAGAAGATACTTTTAAAATAATATTCTTCTCCTTTTAACTGTAGAAGTTAATGATGATATTTCAATGTTGACTTTGTCATATGCTAATTCAGTTGACAACACTAATTAGAGCCACAATGTTGAGTTGATTAGTTAGTTACTTGTCAACAGAAAATGAATCCACTAATTTAGGCCTGCAGCTAACTATTATCTTCATTATCATTTATCCCTGAGTTGTTAAATTCAAATGGATATGTCCCGGGTATATGGTTGGATTTATAATGGCTATTGTGATTTTAACCATCCAACAGTCCAAAACACAATAATATTTGGTTTAATATCACAGAGAGCAAAAGATAAAATGAAACGGCTCATTTTCACATTTGAGAAGCTGGAGTGAATTCTTGGCATTTTTAATTGTAAAAAATGAAATCTATGAATCAGTTATCATAATAGTTGTCAATTATTGTGCCGTTAATTGTTACACCTGTAAAAAGTTGTGAGGATTGTGTAATTTCTTTGCCTTATGTGATGATAAACCTAACAACACTGGGGTTTGGGAAAACAGGACTTCAGTTATAGTAGTTGGTTTTTTTCACTATTTTCTGACATTTTATAGCCCAAACAATTAATTGACAATGTATTAGGAACATTAATTAATGATGAAATAATCCTTAGCAGCAGCCCTACTGTAGTATAATTAAAAAATAAAAAAAAGTAGTTGTACCTAACTAAATGTATCATCCACTGAATTGTAAACACAAACAGCACATTTGTCTTGAATTTAAAGACTTTATTTGCCATTTCTGACACAGATTACATTTCATTATTTCGGTTGATCATGTAAATTAATCTCTTTTATACAGTAGCAGTCACATGAAAATAAATATACATTAAAAATACAAAACAGAAAAGTAACGCTTCCAAATATGGAAGAAAATGATCTAGAACTGTGTGTTGCCTTATTTATTTTTTATTATCTTCAGCAGGCTTGAAAATGCATTTTCTGTATGAAAAAGCCTAAAATGTTTTGACAAATGGGGCAAAACAAAGTGAACAATCTGTTTTGAATGTAGATTCTCTCAATAATTTAATGAATATCGGAGCAACATTTACACGTCTGCTTAAAGAGATAAAATGATAATTATTATTTTTTAATTAAGATTTTATTGCACTTTTCAGAACCATATTATGGAGTAGGACAGTGGCTAAACACTGTTGCTGGAAAGCCAGCGCCTGCTCCACCCAGTGGCTCTTCATCACGTTATTTTTCGTTTTGTTTTCTTCTTCTTTTTTTTTTTGACAGATTATTTTCTAGAAAAGGGACCAGGAGGTTTCAGGGAAAAGAGATATGAACATACAGTATACATGGATCAGGCGGCCTTGGACAGGCACAAGACATTCACAGCTCTTCTCTACATGATGCATAAATACAAAAACATTTGTCATCAGAGATTCTATATTTTTGTGTTTGCAATAAAACAGCAATCACTTTAACTTAAGATAACATTGATATACAGAATGTGCTATCACTGATGTGGGCCTGTTATTGCTGGTTGAACTCTGTATCACTCTCTGGATCAATGAGAGGTCTGTCATAAAGTTTGCAAACAGCAGACATAGATATACACAGTCATTAGCTGTAGATGAAAAGGAAGATGGAAAAACCCAAAATAAAATATATTGCCATAGAGGAAATTTTAATTTAATCTATTCATATATATATATATATACATATATATATATACACACACACACTAGGAAACATTTATAATATATGCAGAACTGTATTAAAAGTAAACAGTTAATGTTTGTGGTTATTAAAACATGGAAAACCTTTTGGTTTTTCAATAAAATATATGTAACTTTAGTTTTTCTACACAGTATAATAAAACTTTGATCTTCAGTTTATGAGGACAAACCGGTCAAAAGAAGAAAGTGTACTTAAAGCATACCCTAGTTAACTGTTTGGTCCAAGTATCACTAGTAGTGTACAATATTGAAATGCCATTTTTTCATTGTCCAAAGTGGAGATATGAAATAAAGATATGCAGCTGTCTAATCCAACGTTGATGATGCTTAAAGCAAAAACGTTTCACTTTTCTTTGACCCTTGTTTCCTCAAGTGCAATCGAGCAGTCACATGAAAACAAAACCAATGCATGGTGAACTTAGACACAGCTTTAACATATGTAGACGTGTCATGGAGACGTCGCCCTGGTCAGAAGTCCAAACAAATGAAATGGTGGTGTGGTTTTTGATAAAGCTGGCTCTCCTCCGTCAAAACTGCCTTTCGAACCTCAGGCACTTCTCTTCATGTCACTTCACCAGCGGCTGTGAGGTCCAGAGCCATCAGTGAGCGATGTTTTATGACCCCAGAGTGCATCCATACTTGGCACACACATGTATTAGTCTTGGATGGTTGAGGCAGAAGAGTCGGGCCGTTGGTGTCGTAACATGAGAGTCCTCATCTGTACACTAGTCATACACAAGATCCCTCGAGATCTGCCCCTCGTTCCTCATGTCCATTTAAATCCCCTCATCAGACCTTTTGTTGTAACGTCTCCTCACACAGGCGGCTCCGGCGTCGTCCCTCTGCCACAGTAAGACTCCAGATCCAGAGCTTGTGTCCTGTTTCCTGTTCGTTCCCGGGGCAAAGATGTTGGTGTTCACATGAAGGAGTGGTCTGCTGGAGGCCCGTAGGAGAAGCCCGGGAAGGCTCCAGCTGCTTCCTTCACGCTGCTGGTCACAGTCAGGGAGTCGGTGCACAGGGAGGACGACACAGGCAGGTGGGTGAACTCTGGGTCAAAGTGTCTCAGGTCTGTGGGGCCGCTCTGAAACCAAGAGGAGGGAAGATTAGACCAGACACTAATGGATGATTATTGTTAAGGCCACTGTCAGACTGTCATCGCCCCCATTAAATATGTATATATAAGTTTATCTTTTCTGTTCTGTTGTTGGGATACGTGCTTTACTGATTATGACTGAGCTAAACTAGCCTTCGTTAGCCTAGCTACCTTAGCCAGTCTGACGGTCGATATCAGAAATTAACAGCCAGTCCACCATCCAAATAATAATAGGTGTATTATTTTTGGCATGTTGGATTTATCTGTAGATCATGATCACACATGACATCATATAAACTCCACATCAGGGAACATTAACCAGGCATATGAATGGCATCTTATTTACTATTCACCATAAATACTATTTATATAAGTCGATGGACAGAGTTTTTCTCAGTAACTCATTTGCAGACATTTTTAAGTATAAATAGCAATAAATCACTGGCTCCATCCTCTTAAATGTTAGATTTTCTCCTTTTCTTACTTTCCCATGATAGTAAACTGAATATTTTGGGCTTTTGACTGTTGTTAGGATCTAACAAGATCATTTAAGACGTCACTTTGGGCTCTGGGAACTTGTAACAGACACTTTCAGTAGCTGTATCAGCTATAAAGTAAATTGAATGTTTTTGTGTTAGTTCAAACTGATGAGTTGAAAATGTCACCTCTGTGAACGTGTTAGCATTTCTCACTATTTCCTGATCTTATATAGACAAGGTGATGAATTGATAATGAGAATAATCAATGGTTAGAATCGTAGTTGTAACGTACCACTGAGGGGACGAATGGGGGTGTGATCTTCTTGGCCATCAGATCGTCCCAGTTGATTGGAGAAAAGAAGGAATGGTACTTGAGTTCAAGCTGGAGGGAAAGAGAAATTGAAGATGAGCGGACTGATAGGAAACAAGCTTCATGGATCTCTTAGTTATTCATGTTGCATTTTAGTCAGGGTAGAGTCAGCTGTGCAAACTTACAAAGTCATCCTTCACTCCCAGCCTCTTGGTGCGGTCCTTCTGCAGGAGCCCCTCCAGCAGTTCCCTGCCGGCGTTGGACACGTTGGGCTTGAGCACCGGATCCTTCTGCAGGATGTTGTTGTACATCTCAGCTGTGTTGCGGCTGTAGAATGGAGGCTGCAAAGCAAAAGTGACGACAGCAAATTAATTTAGAATATAAACAAACAGGGGGGTTTAATTCACAGTCAGAAAGTCACAGATTTCTACTCACAAGTCCATAGAGCATCTCATAGAGCACAGATCCCAGACACCACCAGTCCACAGTGCGGTCGTATGCCTGCTTCTTCAGAACCTCAGGGGCCAAATACTGTAAGAAAGCAACAAGGACAAGTCATTACAAGTCTAGTATTTATTATCTGTCTTCTGGTGTTTATGTGTCTTTAATAAGAATATATAAGAGTCTGTCGGTTTGTTTTGTACCTCAGGCGTCCCACAGAAAGTCGTGGTGGTTCCATTGGCCTCCACACCTTCTTTGCAGAGACCAAAGTCTGTGAGGACGATGTGGCCCTGAGAGTCCAGCAGGATGTTCTCAGGCTTCAGGTCCCTGGAAAGAAGAAAGACTGTTATTCTGACACACTTGTTCCTGAGTATTATCACATCTGTCCACCGGGGGGCGCTGTATGACTGTTCATTACCTGTACACAATGTGCAGGGAGTGGAGGTAGCCAAGTGCACTTGCAATTTCAGCAGCGTAAAACCTGGCTCTGGGCTCCAGGAAGATCCTCTCCCTCTGGAGATGGTAGAACAGCTGGAGAGACAGAAACACACACAGACGACTTCTGTCAGCGTTGACGAGAAACAGATTTAGAAGAATTTATTCTGACCTGGTTCCATTTTTAAAGGAGGTGATTGTGTCGTGAGACTGAGACTCACCTCTCCACCGTTAACGTAGTCCAGCACAAAGTAAAGTTTGTCAGTTGTCTGGAAAGAGTAGTGCAGCCCCACCAGGAAGGGATGCTTGATGTTCTTCATCAGCACACTGCGCTCGGCCATGATATGCTTTTGCTGGGGGGAGGGGTGGGGGGGTGGAAGATATATTATACTCTCTATTCATATATACATACATATATATTCATTTGACTCAAGAGAAAGAAATCAGTTAGAAAACATAAGTGAGGTCTCACCTCTTTCTTCTTCAGGATGATTTTCTTCTGCAGCACTTTGACTGCGTAGTATTTGGTCGACTCTTTGTGTCGAGCCAGAAGAACCTGTAGCAGAACAAACATTTGCATCAGTGATGGTGGGAACAGGTGAGAAGATAAGAGCAGGTAAATAAAGATAGACAGAGAGACAGACTAACCTTTCCAAAGCTGCCTTTGCCGATGATTTTGAGGTAGTCAAAATCACAGGGTTTGATCCTGATGTGGACAAACAGACAGACAATTAGGATTTATTCAGTATATTTCTTAACAAGAAAGTAACTGTCAACATTTAAAACTTGGAGGTTTTACGGGGCTACTTACTGAGTGTCCTCAGCCAGTGAACTTCGTGAATTTAGGCACATCTGAAATATATGAAAAGGGGGAAATCATTATTTATACTTTGCTATATTTAGGAAAAGATGAGTCAGAGTCAGTGACAGTTTGTGCTTACCGGATTTTCAGGAAGTTGATTATTGTCAAGCTCCTCATTTTGATTCTCGTCAATCTTCAGGAGAGTGTTGACTTCAACACTGAGAGAAAAACAGAGCAGAGTTTTAAGATGGATTTAATATCAGCTATTAAACTTTTGGTGTTGCTGTTTTAACACTAATACGTCTGAGTTTCATTAACAGGATCTGAAACAGTTTGTGAGACTGAAAAGCTGAATGTGTTTGAAACCGTTATTATTATTGTTAATTATATTTCTGTAGTTTGGTAACTGATTCATCAAAATTATCTGGTTCCAGTTTATTAACAAGAAGATTTTCTGCTGTTCAGTGTTTCATATGATTGTGGAACTGAAACAGTAAGTCGATTAATTGATCAGTCGATTGACAGAGCCGTACTCAGGAACAATTTTGACAACTGATTATTTCGTTACAGGCATTTTTAAGTATAAATAGCAATAAATCACTGGCTCCATCCTCTTAAATGTTAGATTTTCTTCTTTTCTTACTTTCCATGATAGTAAACTGAATATTTTGGGGTTTTGACGGTTGTTAAGATGAAACAAGATCATTTAAGACGTCACTTTGGGCTCTGGGAACTTGTAACCACTTTTCAGTAGTTGTATTAGCTGTTGTATTGACTGACAGGTTGAATATCTGGGAAAGTGTTGGCATTTCTCACTATATTCTGATATTATATTCACAAAATGAAGAACTGATAATTAACAGTCACTAGTTTGTGAATGAGCATCTGAAACTTCCAGACAGGTCAAGCTGAGTAGAGCCTCATCACCTGTCTGAGAAAAGCCTAAGCCGCTGACCCACAAGGAGAAGGTTCAGACGGTCTGCAGGACTCAGGGTCCAGATCAGACCGTCTCTCCCGGAGCAGCTGGAGGGGACATGTGCTCCGCTCGGGTATTTGTCCAGCACCAGACCCTGATCTGGAGCGCAGGCCTGGGAGTTCAGGACAGTGTGATGGGGCCAAGCCATGTATCATGTAATAATTCAATTACTGGTTTATCCTCGTCTCGGGGACAGAGGGGATTTGCTGGGAAGGTGATTACACAGTGGAGAGGACTTTAACGGGCTCGTCATGAAAGGACTATTCTTACCCAGGCTTCTTGGACCCAGATTATAGTTTTCACAGAATGTCCTGCCAAACTCAGGTGGCTGATGGGATTGGCCCGATGCACACTGACCATGAATGGGCCAGTGATCAGAAATAAATTCCATAGAGCCCAGAGAGGCAGGAAGTACCTGATGCCCCGAGATGCTCCATGTGCCTCATTTTGAGGCCAATTTTCCATCCAGATCCAAATCTAACATTTACGTAACAGAACATCCTCTTTAATATATACTCACTGTTGGCAGATATGTGGAGTCGACACCAGCTTCTGGATGAAGTCATTCAGCCCCATTTTTCTCTCCTTGATGAAAGCTGCAAATGGAGAGAGACAGAGGAGGGGGTGGGGGGGCATTAGTGTCTGAGCATCATTCAACACACATGATGCAAAGACTTTTGTCTGCCATTAGAGAAGAAAAGATGTGTGTGATGGAGCTGTAATCCGCTGTTTGAGGTCCAAATATCCTGTTATAGGGCAGATTGCGTGTTGTGCAGAGAGAGACCTCTAATGCTGCGGGCTTACAGGTTATGCAACCACTTGGGTCACTCATTCAGATTCAGATACCAGCAGCCAATAAAGCGTTTCCCTTTACACTCTTATTACAAACGGACACTTTCTGGGAATTTCAGGTGGATTTCTTCTCAGTGACAAATTATTATTATTATTTTCATTTATTCTCATGTTTATTTTTTCCAAGCGATTTATGTCAATTTTTCTTTATTTATTTTTTTTATAGAAAATTTTGAATAAAAGTAGAACAAAAAAGCACTTTACAATTAGGATTAATTACTAATCAGAGCATATGGATAAACAGAAACAGCCTGATCTAATCATGTTGACATACATACTCGGCTGTAGTGATGACTGTCTATTGTAATAATTATTATTGTCGCTCACCGGCGAGAAGCGCGACAATCCCCCTCATTTTGCAGTAAGTGAGGTCACATCCAGCTTCAGTCACAGCCATGATGAGCGGGAAATAAATATCCAATAGAAACACAAAGTTTAGAAACACAGCGATAGCTCCGGTTCTCCTCTGACAGTCAGTGCCCTCAGACTTCACCGTGTCGTGTCCCGGTAAACGCGCAGATCTCCAGCCACCGCTCCTCTGCAGTGCCGCTGAGCACCGAGCGAGCCAGCCTGTGTATTTATACTGAACACGTGGTACGGGGAGGGGAGGGAGGCCGCACCCCCTTTTCTCGTCACCCACTGTAACTACGGCAACCACTTGGCAGGCGTGACGTCACGGGATTCCGCTGCAGCCCATATACTCTTGTCTGTAGGAGGCGGGGATGACGAAGAGAGCTCACAGCAGAGGAGGAAGCTGAGGGGAGGGGGGGGGTCTTCACACTACCCCCCCCCCTCCCCTCCCCCTCTCCTCATCTTCTGTCAATGGAAAACTCTGGCTGACTGATCACGGCTCATACAAAGGGATTAAAGTCAGTTATAGTGGAAGAGTACAAAGAGCCTCAGAACAGAGCTGATGCTGTTTTCATCATGGCTGCCTGCAGACCAAAGAAAGGGCCGATCCCAGTCTTTCCTGCAGTCGTTTTATTTTGAAAGGTTGTGGAGAAATGTATGTCACGACTGGTACATTTCAGCTTCCCCCCTGCAACAGCTGCAGCCTCTGACTCTGACTCCAGTAATCCACAGAGAGGTCAGAAAAACACACAAATCCATGTAATTTGCAGAAATCACCATGTGCTCTGTGATCTGAATAATTACTGGACTTCTGCAGCTGATGAGGTCACCATCATGAAGGTGACTACGCAGCAGAATTACATAAATTCAGAGAAATGACACATGACATCATGTTCATCTGAGCTGAGGGAGTGATGAGTCCAGCTGTCAGAGATGTGGTCCACTAACCCTGTAGGTTACATAACTGCTCCATAATGCAGACAGATATACAGCCTGAGGGGAGCGAGCTGCACATTATCCACTGAGTGTTGGTGATTTGGCTGCTGTTGGATTAAGTGTTTGATCATAGATCATAGATAGTTTATGGCTTCTCACTGAGTGTTCACATCGTGTTTCCTCCCACAAGGAGAATGAAAACACATTCCTCTTGTAACTACCACTTGATGGAAAGTCACATTCATGCAAGTGTTGTACTTACTCTTGTACTTTACTTGAGTATTTTTCTCATGCTACGTTATACTTCTACTCCTTTGTATATCAGAGGAGGGTATTGCACTTTCTAACTTTTTTATTCCCCCACGCCGGCGACAGTCAGAGCAGCAGCCATTTTGTTTTCCGGTTGTCCGTCCGTCTCGTTCTTGTGGACACGATAGCCGAGTGATACGTGTAGTTAAAGGTCCCAGTGTTGTTGTTCTCTATATCAGCACTCATGGAATGACTCTCGTCCAATCAGATCACTTTGTCAAACTAACTTGTGTAATATGATTTCAAACTTTTTTTTTTTTAATACTTTTGCCTGAGTAACATTTTCAAAGTTATTTGACACTGTAGCCTGGCAGCTTTTAGAGCTGTAACTAACAATTATTTCCATTACTGATTAATCTGCCAATTATCCTCTAAATTAAAGTTTAACGTTTTCTCTGCTGCTGAACGTGGTTTCGTTCTGGGAGCAGGTTGTTCTGACAAGAGCTTCGGCCACTGATGTGTTTACAGGACAAGAGGTTATAATACGTCTTTAGGGCGGACCTGAGGCTACAGTGAGGAGACGGGCCAGAGCTAGCTGGTTAGCATGCTAACTTCAGTAGAAGAAAGATGTGATAGAGACCAGAGTTAACAGAGTGCTGGATTCATCTGTTGGTGAGTAAAGGAATGAAGTTTGATGCTGAACTCACAACGTTTCTTCCAGAGTACTAATTAAACAGCTGCTAATGCTAACGTTAGCTATGTAGCAATAGCAAAAATGGCTCCTTTTGATGGTTTTGTCTCTAAAATGTCAGAAAATAGTGGAAGATTTAGTTCAGTTAATTTTCGTATATAACAAACAAAACCATCTGATAAGCGGGAACCAGGAGATATTTGTCACTTTGCTGAAAAGAATGACTAAAACGATGATTGCTTTATCAAAATGATGATTCATTTCCTGTTGATCAGCTAATCAATGACTCGACTGATCGCTGCAGCTGTGCTACTGTTACTTACGTACAGGACCTGAGAACTTTTTCCACCACTGTTCTCATAAACATCTCTAGAGACTGGTTCACATGTCGGTGGGGAACTCCTGGGTTCAGTCCCTGTTTGACATGTGACATTCATTCATAATTTATAGGAAGTGAGACTCTGCAGGGCCGGTAGTTCTTGTACTGGGGAAAGAGGAAGTGAAGTGCCCAAACAGAAAGTATGTGGTGCAGAGCCAAACTGTGGCGTATCAGGTCCTGATCCAACACCAGAGCTCAGCTTCAGAAACACGACACAGACACTTCTCAGGCTTCGTGTGAGGCTTCTTCCTCACCTCATGTCGTCTTTCTCTGAATTATTCAGGTGTATCATGTTTTCATCTCCGGTAACATGTGCAGGGACAAACGTGACTGGGGCAATTCCCTTCAACAGTGTTTTTCCTCTGACTCTTTGATTTGCGTTGTTTCTGTTGTGATGGAACAGAGAGTCAGGTGCTGCAGATCCACAGCTGGGTGAAGTCGTATTTCCTCTTTTCAAAATGTTTTTCTGAATAAGAAAAGTGACGCACAGATGATGAAGTGTGAGAGGAATCTCACATTCACTTCATCTGATCAGAATCTGATTCTGTGATGATCAAGAGCTGGTTTCACACAGACAGACTGTGACTGTCTCAGATCTAACAAACAGTCAGACTTCACAGAGACTGCGTCTCAATTCATCTGCATCTGCACAACACATCTTAAGCCGGACTGTGGTGCAATGAATTCTGGGTAAATTAAGACATCCGACCGCTCAGCTGCATTTACCTTCAGCAGAAAATGTTTCAGCAGTTAAAAGACGTTTTACTTTGGAAACTCAGTGAAGAGTGAAACAATAAAAATTAAAAATATAAAACTCTTTCCCTTGTAGTTTCTCTCTCTATAACAACATGAGCAAACCACAAATTATGAGCCATGTTTTCCTGTTGTTTTGTTGTTACCATGGTAACATTGGTCTTAGACCTCAGCTAGTCTGGGGGTAAGGTGTCTAATGTTTTTGTCTTAAAAGTCAGTCTTTATTTTAGAGCAACAGTCTGACTGACATCAGACTGACAGATCTCTGTGGAACCAGCCCAGATCTACAAATAAAGATTTGATTATAATGATCTTTTAATCTGCAGATTATTTTCCCTATTAACGGTTTGCTTGATAAAATGATTAGTGACAGATAATTTCAGCTGTCGTGGAGACAGATTAATAATTTTCTGTCCTGAAGAAGGTTTTAGATGGATCACTACAGATGAAGTGAGCATGTATTACAGGCGCCATCTCTCAGTTTCTGTCTCTTTATAAACATCTCTCACTGCCATGTGTCACATGACGGCTTGCTCAGTTTTATTTAGCCTGCGTTCCACTGCTCCGTCCAATTGTGTGACTGATGCTGAGCAGCACTTCCGCTCCCTGACGAGTAGTCGTGTGAATCAGTTGCCAGCAGATCCAGTAAAAGCCTCTCCAATACTCATGGGGTGCCATCGATTAAACACCCCACCACTACCAAACCCACCCGCCTACAGGACTACAGTCTCGCTCTTTGCCCCAGTTTGTGTCGCTCATGTGCAAAGAGCTGAAACGAAACCGGAACCTAAGTGTTCTGATTGGAAATCACGTTTGAAATAACTCAGATAAACAGAAATGAGATCCTCGTGAAACAGGATGTTGTGTGGTTCACAGCAAGTGTCGGGATGAGCAGGTTCATTTGTTTAAAATAATATAATGTAGTTATTTTCAACAGTATGTTGTTTATGTGTAGTGGCCTTTGACAGACACAGTTTCCCATAAGGCTTAGAAGTTCAAAGGTTAAAGGTCACGCCTCGACAGAAGAGGTGAGTCAGAGGGTGAGTTGAGGGATCACGGTCAGTTCAGACATGTCTGTAATAACAGCAGGACACAGAGGACTAGAGACGTTTTAGACACAAGATGAGAGGTAGAAGAGAGAGTTAAATGTTGTGAATATGGATTAAAGTAGGTTATGATGATGTAAGGTTTCTGTATGCTGATAAATTTATGGCTGTCCGTCTGATACATGATGAAAAAAGACAATTTCTCAGATTGTGATTATTTCCTAATCCAGTTTGAAGACAAGCAAAATATGATGTTTAATGAAAATATAAAATATCAATATATACCAATATCTGATTTTGGAGTAAGATGTTTTATCTCTGACTACCTTCATTGTTTGGATTAAAGTTCCTCTGCGGTTTTTTTAAACTTTGTAAAATTTTTCTGCTGTGATTCGCATTTAGTTTCACATGTTTTCATCTCCTCTTATTTCCTGATTGAGAAATCTGGATCAGGCCTTGAGCCCCGCCCACCACCTGTTGCTCCAGGTGGACAGGTGAGAGAGCAGAGAGCATCAAGACGGTGAGAGGAGGAAACATCAGAGAGACTCAGCCACATGTTTGAGCCTCAGTCAGACCCAGACTCAGAGGAGTCTGAGACCAGAACCAGAGACTAGCAGACGGGTCAGAACCGTTAGCACAGTTAGCATCTTTTCAGAATGGTTAGCGTAGTTAGCATCTTCTCAGAATGGCTAGCATAGTTAGTGGTTAGCGTAGTCAGCATCTTCTCAGAACGGTTAGCTTAGTTAGCATCTTCTCAAAAAGGTTAGCGTAGTTAGCATCTTTTATTTGTTTATGTTGTTTGTTAGCTTGTAACTGGCAGTGGCTGACACAGTGTTAGCAGTTGTGCTAATGCTAACTCTCGCTATCTCTGTACTGACAAGTTTTCAGGTGTATTTAGCCCCGCCCCCTGTCCCCACAAGTTGACAGGATTGGTTCCTTAGGTCTGTCACCTATGAAACTGACTGTCTGAATCTGTGTTTATGAGACTGTCATTGGTTCACTGCAGTTCAAGGTGGAATCACTCAGTCATGGTGTTGATGATCATTTCATCATCATATATCTGTATTATATAAAAACATCATGTGGATGTTTACAACACTTGGTTTTCATCAGAATCTTTAAGAACAGGAAGCACAACCAGTTTATTTTAATCCCCTTATTTGGAATCTATAAGCAGTGTATGGACAATAATGAATGGTTTATAACACTAAATGGCCTTATATCTGCTAACAATGACTTTATAATGTGTGATAAATCATCTAATATATATATATGGCATATATATATATGTTAATTAACGCTAAATAGTTTGTTAGCAGCAGCTTCAGTACAGTGGTTAAATGACCTTTTAAAGACCACCTGTTTTTTATCTGTCAGAGAATTGGATGTTAAACCCTGTGAGTCAGATGTGATGGTAGATGTGATGGGGCTAATCAAACTGCTGCTCGCTCCACTCTACTCCAGTGCAGTGGGTAGGAGGCAGCAGAAGGAGGATGAATGAGTCACAGTGACAAACAGGTCCTCGGTGACAAACTAAGTCTGCCGGCTGATGAGGATGGAGCATCTCTAATTACACTGTGGACTCTGAGGAGTGATCACGGCCCTGTGTTTCCCACCCACACAGTCAGAGCCAGAGTCCTCTGCTCTCTCACATCTCGTCTCCCTGCAGTTCCTCTTTTCCATTGGAGCTGCCGCCTGCATCGCCCTCTCACACTCTGGCACTGAGCGTTGCTCATACAGAGAACCACAGAGAACCGCAGAGAGGCAGACCGGAGGTGGCGGTCTGGTCCGACAGCGTCACAGTGCAGCCTCGGGCCTCCGTGAGTGGGAGCAGGTTTTGGCTCGTGAAAGCAGAGCTTGAGTTACAGCGTCTTTGTTTCCCTCCTGAATTCTCAGGCAGGAGATGAGATGTTTTTATTTTTTCTGCCCTCCACAGGGATTAGATGGCTGCTCATGTGCTGCTGCATCAGATAAAAGAGGCTGGAAATGCTTTCTCTCATGTGACGACTCAGACTCACAGATTACTGCAGAATATTTGACGTTGATTTGCTGCCAAGTGATGAAGAACCTGCCTGTTTACAACTGCAATTATATTAATGTGACTGTTATTACATGATGATATTCATGTTGTTCTCATTACGTAGCCTGGTGTTAGCGCCAGTCGAACAGTTAGTGGTTGTTTCAGTGCTGTTTATGACTCGGCAGCTTTCTGTGTTTTACTGCAACTTGAGTTTAGTGAAAAGGAAGCAGATAAGAAAACAAACATTTACATCATTCAGAGCTCCAGGGGCCGGTTCACTAAACACCTTGAGTTAAGGGTTTCCTTAAAATAAAAACAGTTGCTCCCTGAAATGTTCACTCAAGTATTTAAGGTTTTCTCCTTATCTTAGTCTTAAACTAAAGCAACTAAAGGTCACCGTGGTGAGGTTTCTGTCTAAACATCTGGAGGATGAGATCACAGGTATCACAAGTGTTAATGGCATCAAATCATCAGTCTCCATGGAAACAGTAGAATTTTACCGCTGTAAATTTATTTTTGCTTTTTTCCTTGAACAAACCTTTTTAAAGAGATTCTGTGCAACACCCTTAAATAACTCCTAAGGAGAAATTAAACCTTAAGTGTCAGACTTAAGTAGAAAACCAACTGCAGCCATCATTATGAATCTGTTCATGACCAACGTTGTGTCCATGAAGCAACAAGCTACTGAACATCTAAAACCACATGAACTGGGTCAGTGAACTGTTAGCCTGGAGGCACACAGGTTAGCCTAAATGAAGCTAACTCAGTAGCAAAGCCTCCACCAAGTCCTTCCTTTGATCCAGTCTGTGTCTGCTGAGCGTTGATGTCCGGGGGTGAACCTCATGAGGTCAGTTATCATCTCACAAACATCCACTGAGAATCAATCGAGTGTGGCAGCTGGAAGCCAAACCATTTAATGAAGTGTGGGAAGTGATTTAGACGATGACAACGAGCAGCTTTGTCTGATGAATTTGACCCGTGTGTCAGTGTGTGGCCTCACATCACCAGAACCTCGTCAACAACTACAACTACTACAAACAAGATGGTCTCATGTGAGGCATGACAAACTGTCACTTCTTGTTTATTTATCCAGGAAGTGATTTCTCTGCGAATAGTTTAGAAGGAATTTCTTAAACAGACAAAGTGTTTTTATTCCTCCACACCAGCGACAGTCAGACCGGCAGCCATATTGTTTTCGGGTTGTGTGTCTCATTCTCGTTGACACGATGTCTCAGTAACGCCTTGAAGAACTTTTTGGCACAAACGTTCACTTGGACTCAAGGATGAACTGAACAGATTGTAGTGGTCAAAGGTCAAAGGTCAAGGTCAGCGTGACCTCATAAAACCCTTTTTAGCCAGTACTTGAGACTTCACAGCAATTATGACAAAATGTCACACAAATGGTTCATATTTGATATTTTATGACTCTGGATAAACAGGGATGTGACCTGGAACTAGACTGAGTGGCGGAGGGATACGACCACGAGGAGGTGGACGTACATCTGTCCACAGTTACACCCTGACACACAAACAACGATCCAAACTTATCCAGGTTTGGAGGCCGTCTGTAAGGAATCCTTTCTTATTTTCTTTCTTTCTGAGAGTTTGATGAGTCGATTGACACCTCTCTCTAGTCTGTAGAGTAAATATGAAGCAGGTGGTTAGCTTAGACCAGCATAAAGACTGGAGACAGGATAAAACCTGGCTCTGTGCAAAGGCAATAATCTGACTACCAGCCCCTCAGCAGCTGCTGGATAAAGCTTCATATATGGCAAGAAAGAAAACAAATGTATTTTCCAAAATGTAGAACTATTCCTTTAAGGTTTAGGGTTGATTAGAAAAGGACAAATTAGCTTTTCAAATGTGCCGTTCTCATCTCGGCCTCTGCGTCTGTATCCTTGAGACCAAACCAGTTTTTGAGGCAGTGAACCAGATTCATGTGATTCTCTCAGTCCTGGTTACAAGGACCTGGGAGTATCTGTTATCCTCTGTGCTGACAAATGAGATGAGGATCAGGGGAGCTGCAGGAGGAGGTGAGCGGCTCGGGGCTGGACGTTACAACATCGAGCAGACAGTGTGAGAACAGACTGGATGTCTGTATGACGCCATCATGTCGATGTTGCTGAAAGCAGTTGAAGTAAAGACGGTGACATCAAAGCAAAGAGGAGGAGGGACCGAAGAGTTAATAAACATAAACATTCAGGAGTCACGAGTGAATCGACACAAAAGGACAGTGTTCAGACGACCTCCTCCTCTGCTGCACAATACTCCCCTCTCATCTCTAACAGTGAATTAAAGCAGCTCCTACCTATGAAGGATTTCTTGCCGGTCTTCATCCTCCTGAGTGTTTGATTATATTTGCTGTCGGGCTCTGAGTCTCCGCTGAATGAACGGCTGTCTGCTGCAGAGCGTCCAGGTGACTGAGTGCATGAGACAGACGGAGCTCCTGTAAAATATTCCTCCCTCTTCCTCTGCCGTCGTCCTCGCTGCAGCTCTGCTCACAAAACTCTTGATTCTCAGGAAAATAAGTTTCCCCTCCTCCGTCCTCTCTTCCTCTTTTCGTCCTGACTGCACCGAGACCAAAGATCTGTGACGCACCTGCTTCTCCTGCTCTATACACCCCCCCCCCCCCCCTCCACCGCCGCCTCCACCCTCATCTGTTCTTTATTCTACCTGGAGAGCCATGAACACAACAAAAGCAGGTGTCTGGTTACAGCTCCCGTGAGCGTGGGAGTCCCGCTGGAGGGAAAGTGTCTCCATGACACAGGAACCACCTGAGGAACAAACACACACAGACGCTTTAAATCTGATTTTAATTGGCCACAACTGCATCAGTGACGTGCTCTTCCTCTTCATGTGAAGTCTCTCAGGAGTTCTGGGGGTTAGTCACTATGACAGTCCTCATAGCTTTGGGGGGGGGGGTAGCATCATTGATGAGTAATCCTGCAGTGAATTATGATTTTGCTCTGTGGACAATAGTCAACTATAATCACACTGTAGCTAACCAGCTAAAAGCTAACCATGCTAGTTGCTGCAGTTAGCTTATCTCTGGGCTCCAAGGTGTGACTACCTTTCAGGAGGTGAGGCGAGCATACAACACACACCTGGCACAACCGCAGATGAGCGACGAGCTAGGTGGTTGAAATGTGTGCATCTCTCCACCTGAATGTGACGGACTTTCTCTCAATGGTTCGAGATCGAATGAATGAGATTGAACGTTTACTTCTCTCTGCTATTGTTACAGACGAATGTTTTAATCAGAAATCTGTACTCAGACGCTGCTCTGCTGTTCTCAGGTGACTGGATAATGTTTCTGTAACACCTCAGACAGGTGTAGGACCAGTCCACTGTGTCAGAGCACGTGGGGAAATGTTGACGGCAACGTCAGTAAATTTGTACCAGTCCAGTTTAGCTCACATGGTCTTTCCCACTTCCTGCTCCCAGTGTAATCAGATCTTCTGAATCACAGAGTTATTGTCCCTCTGGTCTCACAGGTCTCTGATGTGGCTCTGCTGCAGCTTTTAAACATGGAGGAACTTGTCAGGTCAAAATTAGTGGTGTATGTTTCCCTAAAATCCCCAACTCGAAAACACCTGAACAGATTCGACTGAGAAGTTAAACTAAGTTCGGTAAAGCGGGAAAATGCTCCAGTTCGAAACCTTTTTTTTCCTGATGCTGACATGAAATCCTCGTGGATATCAGATTTTACTTTTCCATTTTCAGCCTCTGTAAAGTCTTTGTGACTGTCACAGTCGGGGGGGGGGGTGCAAACGGATCTGCATTGATGATAAAAAGAAGAGATTCTGTACATGTATGATATGAGACATTTACCATCTCGTTCTTTCTGCCTTCATTCAAAGCCTCAGACAGCCTCCTGCCCTGCTGCTGAACTCAAACACAAACTGCTCCCACCACCAGTTAACAAGCTTTATTTAAATTTCCAAACCACCACAGTTCACAGAGAGTTTGTTCTCATTCAAATGAACCTGAAGAGAGAGAGATGGGCTTCCTCCTGAAAACTCTGAGTCATCTTATATCTGCAGCTATGTGTTGAAACGAAGCCGCGTCGCCAACAAACATATTTTCTCAGCCTGCTCATCACCTTCATCACTGCACGACTCAGTTCACATGGAAAGAGAAAATAAATACACACTGATATCATGTAACTTGAGAGAGAGCTGCAGGGGAGGTTTCTCATATCCAGAGTGTTTCATGATGAAGCTCAGGAACCGTCCGTGACACCTGTGACGGGACACATTTGCATGTAATTTAAATTAAAGCAGAGGAAGTGTACGACAGTGACGCAGACTCATGTTGATTTAGACGTGACTGTTTGTCTCTGACGGTCGTTGGCGTCTTTCTTGAGTTGTTTGTTCAATGGCGTTTTCCCTCAGACACAAACAGTAAAGTCCCATTGTTCTTGTTGGACTCACGTTAAGTTCATCCCAGTTCACTGAGATGAGCTGTGAGTGGAAGCTGCATGAGACACTGTGGAAAAAGGACAGAAAAAATGAAACTTCATCATGGTGAGATGATTAAAAGAATAGTTTGAGAGTCAGAAGATCAGTGACACACTACAAGTGTAAAAAGGGAAACCAGTGGTTTTACAGTGTTTAAGTGTTGGAGTATTTGTCGAGGTGCTGTGACCCACTGTCTCTTCTTCACTGTGAGTTTTCCATCCAACAGAAAATCACAGCTCCTTTTAAGGAGTTTTGTTTTTTTTTTACTATGGTTTAAATCAACAACATACAGCATGAGCTGCTCCTGAGCAGATTTTCTTCAACATACATGACGGTGGGAGGCAGGGCTACGCTTCACTACACAGTGCTTCCCTCGGAGTATTAACCACAGCTGATCGTTATAGACGGATGGACACCAAACATGTTCCTTGATTTGTAGGTCGGGGCGTCTCTGTAGCACCACAACACTGATTGTGCTAACAATGCTAATGCTAACCATGCATTTACCTTCATCAAAAGACTGCAGCTCCTGTGATTTGGATAATACACTTGGCCACATTGAGATTTAGATTATATTTCGATGAATTATGCAGCTCTAATTTCTAACACAGAAGTTTCCCGTCAGAGGAGGGAGTGATGGTTTAAAACCTGAATCTAATCCCACGTCGTGTTTCAGTAAAACTCGTCTCTAAAAGCATCGTTCAGCAGTTCATGTCGACTTCAGGGTGTGAAGGACAGAGAACCTTTGAGCAGGAGGAGAGGGATTGAGATCAGTCTGTCTGTACAGTGGGTCACTCTGTGAGCAGCACCATCTCACCTGTTGCTATCTTTAACCTGATTAGCAGCAGGTCAGCAGTGTGTGTGTGTGTGTGTGTGTGTGTGTGGTCTCAGCTCTTTCACTGTAAAAGTCGAGGTAATGGCAGATGTAATGTGAGACCTGTGTCTCTGTGTTTCATATGCAGAGCTGTAGAAACATTTGAAGGACGTCGGACAGAAACCTGAGGTCAGTCTGTGTGAGGGTCACCCAGGTGAGGGTGGATTTAACGGGATGCTCTCTAGACATGGAAGAGCTTATCACTGGGAGACATAAATAGAAAGAGGCCGGGCTACTTTAGTCCACTTAAGAACCGTGTGATCCTAAATGTGAAGTGTTGAGTCACAGTTGGACTGAGATACAAACGGTCTGAATGCGCCTCGTTAATCTCTCCAGGTTTGTCTCCGGTGGCAACAAATACAAATACAGACAGTTTGACATTAGAAAAGCTCAGGTGTTAATAATGACGTCATTGACGGCTGAATTCCATTTAGCTGCTTCAGTGTTAGAGTCCTGGGGCCGGCTGCACAAAACACCTGAAGTTAAGATTTCCTCAAAGTCTTAGTTAAGATATGTGGACACAAAACATCTTCTGCACCGTCTGTCTCCTGCCAGAACCTCAGTGAAGTGGCAGCTCATCTTCTGACCCACAGATCTAATATCTGTGGATCTACAATCCACTTCAATAGATACGGGTCAGATTTGACCTGAACAGCCTCAATGTACAAACATTCACAGCACCTGAACAAAAGTATAAAATATTATAATATTTTCATTTTGGTGTATTTTGGGTCACTTTAGGAAAAGTCATAAAAGACATTTATGGTGTTTTTACTGCTGTCACATGTCAGAACAGGTCAAAGTTGACCAGAACAGTTTGTAAGGGTTAAGTTTTTAATGTTTTCTCCTGATCTTAATCTTATACTTAAGGAATCAATTAAAGTCAGTTCAGACCTTAGAGACTAAAACTAAGGAAAAAAACTTCAGGTTCCTCTAATTGTATCTGAACCTCAACATGTCAAGTTCACGGAGATCAATAAAGAATTTTCTGTGATCAGAAGAACCTGATGGAGCCTCGAAGGCGAGGACTTTCCAATCGATTATTGCTGAAGTATTTGATGTGGATCAATCAGCTGTGTGAGAGAGAGACACTCTGACCGTTGCTGAAGTTTCCTCAGAACAGGAGGAGAGAGCGCCAAACTTCTTTCATGTCATTTTTAAGATATTTTTTACTTCTAGTAACTGTGAGACGATACAGGTGAGATGTTCACAGGTATCACAAGAGCTAATGCCAGCAAGCGGTCTCCATGGAAACTGTAGAATTTTACCGCAGTAAAAACTCTTCCACTGCTGAAAACGCCTTAACTTTTTTCCTTAACTAAGGAAACCTCTTGAGATTCTGTGCAGCACCCTTAAGTAACTCCCTCAGCTGAGGACGAATTTAACCTCAAGTGTCAGACTGAAGTAGAAAACCTAAGGTGTTTTGTGCAGCTGGCCCCAGGTCTGTATGTGAAGTTATTCACTGATCTGAGGATCAGTCACAGCTCTTATCAGGCCTGTGTGTGTGTGTGTGTGTGTGTGTGTGTGTTGATAACTGAAAGTGACGTGACCAGAAAACATGAAGCATCTCGTGTCTGCTGGTAAACACAGCGTCTCCGGTCGCCCTGTGAGATCAGCAGCTCATGCATCACACACACAAGTACGGAGAGTCACCACAGCTCAGACTCTGTTTTCACTGATTTAAAAAAAATGATTTTAAATTATTTTAAACTTATTTTCTTGCCTTACTGAGAGGAACTCTGATGCGTAAACAGCACTTTACTTTCTCATTTTCTATTACAGAAAGACTTTCTGATTTTTAGAGACTTTTTTGCTTCCAAACACTAAAGATACTCTCTCCCTGCTCTGACACATTAATGAAGGATTAATCCTCCATGTTTTAATGTCAGAGAGGCTGTTTATACTTTCTACATAGATCTGTGGTTCTAGATTCACTACAGACTCTGATCATGAGGGAGCTCTGACTGTGGAGGCAGAGACATGAACAGTATGTGAGAGTCAAATGAACATTTTACAGAAACCTTAACTCAGGCTTTGAGGAAAATCGTAAGGTGTTTTGTGTGTGTAAGAACACGGTGTTAGTATATAGTAAGTATAGTAAGTATAAAGAAATAAATGTGTGATGAGTGAGGGGGACTTTATAAACTGACCCAGTTTGAGCCTCTGAAGAAACGACACTGAAGTCCTGAAGGACAGAGACTGTTCCACTGCACTGTTAAAAATGTGACGGCTTCATTTGTGCCAGTAACGAGGACACTGAGCTCGGACTGTAGTGGGGCATGTGCCCCC
>NW_019524851.1:137136-137282 GCF_002814215.2 Seriola lalandi dorsalis | reverse complement strand
TCCCCCCCCCCCCCCCCCCCCAGAGGACAGAGCAGGATGGAAAATATAATGTATAAAAATAGATCACTCATCTCCACTCACTGTATGTAATTCTCAGAAGTTCCCTGCCTGTGTTTTTTTTTTTTTTTTTTTTAACGGGTCAGAAA
>NW_019524851.1:135125-136124 GCF_002814215.2 Seriola lalandi dorsalis | reverse complement strand
GCCAAGAGTCAGTGATGACCTCCTGAAGTGAAGAGCTGCGTCACCCTGCACTTTAATCTCATGTACAGTTCATGTTCACTGGCAGCGTGAGATTAGATGACATCACAGCCGCTGGGCATTAGACAGGAGGACGGTTACGTCAGACAGTTTAATGTTAACGAGCTCGTCTGCAGAGATGGAGTCTGAGGGGAGAGACACAGGGAGCAGGTGCAGGCCTGAAGCAGGAAGTGGTGACGACCAATCACAGCACATCTCCCAAAGAACAGGACAAGAACATTTACATAATGTGTGTGTGTGTGTGTGTGTGTGTGTGTGTGTGTGTGGCTGGTTTTACTACATTCGTGGGGTCAGGGAAACCGGGAGTCCACGATACTTGTGGGGTCTGACAGCTTTGTGGGGACCGTGATGTTGGACCCCTGAAGGGCGGTTTGAGGGTAAAGACTCGGTTCAGGTTCGGGTCAGAATCAGGTTCGGGGTTCGAGTCTCTGTCACACCCAGGCCGGTTCAATATGAGCTTCACTGTCACTGGTTCGGATCAATATTATTTTTATTATTATTTTTATTATAATAAAACTGGAGGTTTCAGTCCTGATTCCAACACCAGACTTTTCATCTCACATTGTATATTTAACCAAACAAACAGTTTCTCTTGATTTATAAATTGAATTGAATTGAATTCATTGATTAGTCATTCAACAGGAAATGAATGATGAACTAATCTTTCGTTTTGGACTCTTGGTTCTTCATAATAAAACATTTACAGACGTCAGTTTGGGCTTTCTGATTTCTGATTTTCTGTTGGTACCAGTGACGGACTCTGAGCGGACTCCTCTGATAAATACAAACAGCTGTTTTTAATTTCTCAACAAAAACCTGTTGGAACATTGAAGTGAATGTGACTGATGTTGATGTGCAGGTTTCCTCCTGTTTCACTGACTCATCACTGCTGCTTCAAGGAAACAGGTTTGAGTCTCATGTGTTGTGACTCTCTCTCTCTCT
>NW_019524851.1:128251-133251 GCF_002814215.2 Seriola lalandi dorsalis | reverse complement strand
TTCATCATTTCCTCCGGCTCATTTGTTCAATTTCAAGTAATTATTTAGATTAGTAAGATTTAGATTTGTGTCCTTCTCTGAAGCCAATTAAAACCATCTTTTGTCCAAAGTGACATCAAGTTTATGAGACTCACTCTTTAAACCTGCTGCTGTCATTGAAGGAAGAGTTAAACAGAAAGACGATTAGAAAACAGATACAAATCTCCAATCTGATAAATATGAAGCCGTCACCAGAAGAACTTTAGTCGATCACAAGGCGATGGTTTGTCTTTGACGTGTCACTGAGACTAACAGAATAACATGTAACAGAGACATACTATATCATTAAAAACAGAAAAAATATATACATATATGTGTGTGTGTATATATATTTATACACACACACGTTTGTATTTACACACAGAGTTGAAAACAATTTGACTTTAAAGTGTAAAAAGTGTTTGTGTTCGAACACCTTCAGTGTTGATCCTGTCAATGACAGTTGGTACTCTAAATACAGTGTGTGTGTGTGTGTGTGTGTGTGTGTGTGTGTGTGTGTGTGTAAACCAGTGTAGTACTCCATTATTCAGAGGGGGGAGTTCCTCAGAGATCAGTCTCGGAGTCACAAACACAAACTCAGTTCATCATAAACCTCTCTCCTGCTGCTGTGAAGGAAACATGTGCATCACATTATTATCATGATGTTGAGTTAACTCTGTGAAAAGCTCTTCTGTCCTCCGGCTCTCATCGTTGAGTCTCGTGACAGGAAGTAAAGTCTTCGTCTTCCTGGACGCTGTCAGGTGCAGAAGAACCCGGAGGGAAAACTGAGCCGTTCAGGAAGTGTGAGACAGTCACAGGTGACGTCCAACAAACAAACCAGGTGAACCAGCAACAGTATGTGAAACATCCAGAGTGACACACACCCCCACACACACACACACACACACACCCCCACACACACACACACACACACACACACACACTAAACTCTTAACGTGACTCTGGTATGTAAATCAGTCACAGAGTCCTGAGCTGCTTCACGTGTTTCTCTTCTACATGTTAAAGTTAAAGAAGTTCGATGGAGCCGACGTGGATCAGACTGGAACCGTCTCAAACACTTTCAGCTTTAACTTCATTTTCTCTGAGGGAGAATCTGTGTCTCAGGCAAAACATACAACACATAAACTTGAACATGAAATATTAATAGAATACATCGAACACATGATGTGAAAATATAAAACGTCTGTTAAACCCTGAAACATAAGTTCACATTAAACAGTGAATGACAGAAGCAGCACGACCGACTGTGACTGAGTGTTCCTGTGTGTTCCTGTTCACACCTGTTCACACCTGTTCACACCTGTTCACACCTGTTCACACCTGTTCCCTGTCACCTGTTCACACCTGTTCACACCTGTTCACACCTGTTCACACCTGTTCCCTGTCACCTGTCCACTTTAAGTACAGTTGGTATCTTAGTTCTCAACCTGCGGGTCGTGTCTCCGCTTCATGGTCACGAGATAAATGTGAGAGGTCGTCAGATGATTGAAGGAAGAAGAAACATTTTATTTAACTTTTCTGGAACATTTTGGAAATTTTACCTCCTTGAACCTCAAACAGTTTTTAAATGAAACAAACCAAAAGATTTTAAATGAGGTCATAAACCACAAACACTGGTTTCATCTTTAACATTGTGTTTTATAAAGTCTTCTTGTTTTATTTAAAATCCTAATCTATGAAGTAATTAGTGACTGAGCTGTCCACAGATCAGCTGATCAGCAGCTGTGGTGAATATAAACAGCTGATTAATAAAGTGGAGCAGCTGCAGGATCCAGCTGTGGGAGAGAAGAGGCTGATTACGTCTTAAATTCATCTGCTGCAGGGACTATTTTCTCTCTTTGTGTAGAAGACAACAGTGATTTATGTCTCAGGGTCACATTTTAATAAACTAGTTAAAAAGTTCCCACTCTCTTACTCATCAGTTAAGATTGACTCTTCTGATTGGACGAGGAAACGAGAATCAGTGTCTCATGGGAAGAAATGCTGCAGCTGCTGAGCTCAGTAACGTTTCTTCATCATCATCATCATCATCATCATCATCATCATCAGGCTGTTTAATGTGCTGCAGCTTTGAGCAGCTGGTTGTTGTGAAACAGGAGCAGGACGAGATTTGAGTCAGTGAATGATCATTTAACTTTCCCCTGATATCAACCCTCTATTCACTGACCCTGTTTTATTCACATGAACATAAACTTTATTTACACTGTCATGTAGAGACAAGCTGAGAAAACCAGCTGACGATGCTTTCAAACAGGATGTAATACACATCATGTAGTTTACAACATTAAATAACATCTAATGTGATATCAGTTCATTTCTAAAGAAAAAGTTCAAGTTTTACAGAAACACTCTGTAACTTCAGAGCTGATTTTTATTTTTACAGCCTTAAACTGATCTGATCATATTCTGAAGATTCTAACTACAGATTTGTAAAGTTTTATATCCTCCCGTGTTGTTTTTCTGACAGCATTACACAACAGGAGGATGCACGCATGTGGAGAACGAACAGACTCCAGAGGGTTAAAAGTCAAAGCACACATATTAACCTGAGGAGATATAATGTTTTAATGTGGAGACGAACTGACGCATCAATACAAGTTGTAAACACCGAATATAAACAGTTCAGCTCAGTCGTCTTAACCTATTAATCTGGATTTTGTTGGAGCCTCCTGATTACATTTTGTCCTTTAATTATTTCTCCTCAGTTTTCTCTTTAAGTCAGAGACTCTGACGTCATTCAGTGTCTCTTACATAAAGTCAGAGAAACAAATCAGAGCTGATGAGCCGGAGTCACTGAGTGAGACGACTTCATGTCCTGCAGTGACTCGTTCTGTCTACGTCTCTTTCTGTCCTGACTCTGCATCACGCCGCTCTGATGATGGCGTTGCATAAGAGGCAAAGCTTTTCTCTGTAAACTCTGTATCTGGGTTAATGCTGCTGCAGCTGGACGAGACCTCGACACATTAATGTGACTGAACATCTTCATAATGGCTGAGACTAGTCCATTAATACATCAGTTTAACAACAAGAAATCAGCTCTGATGATTAATCATTGAAGTTATTGATTTAACAAACAAACAAACAAACATCCTGTTTGCAGCTCCTCGTGAGGATTTTCTTCTTTTCTCTGTTTTATATGGAAGTAAATCAAATATCAAATATCTATTGATCTTCACGAGATCGTTAAGTTCTTGTATGAGACTGAACTTGTGTCTGTGAGTGCAGCTCTAAAATGAAGTGAGTTATTTATTTAGATGCATTCTCTTGTAATATTTGTATTATTATTTTATTGGTTTTATTATTATTGTCTCAGATCATGTGTAAACACATCATTTGCCCAAAAAACTGAAAAACTGAAACCGGTTTTTGAAATTCTCCAAATCTCTTGTGAAAACAAACTTTACTGACGTGATGAGTTGAACTTGGTTCATTAGAGTCTTTGGTTCATAAAATATCACAACATCTGAGTAAAATAGATATGAAACCAGATGTTAGAGGCCTCCTCATTGGCTTTTAGCTCCGGCTGTGAGTCACATGATCTCACAAGAATATAAACCACAGATGGAGAATTTACAGATTCAGACAACATTGAAACCACATTTCAGTTTTGTATTATCACAAAGACATTGATAGAAACATCCTGAAGAGCTCCGAGGTTAAAGTTTCGTCATGCTACCTGATGATCGGGTAAAGCTCTTGGTTCTCATGAAGGTCAGTGGATCTAATTAAAGGTCAGCTCAGAGCAGCGGTGTGGGCCGGTCCACATGTTGACAGTGTATAGCTGGTGTCGAGGAGGAGGAGGAGGAGGAGGAGGAAGAGGAGGAGGAGCTGTGGGTTTGTTTCTCGCTCAGGCAGAAAAACAAAAGAAAAAGCAGCATCAGAAGAAGAAACTGATTCTGTGTTTGACATGTTGTTAAAGTGAAATGTTAAACTGTGATTGGCTCTGAACTAAATCTGCTCTCAGGCCTCTTCATGCATCAGTGTCCTGCTCTTAATCCCACAGAGTCTTTTAATGTGGTTTAACAGCAGATTACAGACTCGACTCTCTGCTGCATGAAGCTTCTTCTTTTTCTGAACTCATTTTCATCTGTTATGAAACGGATGAAAAACTGAGATTAACAGAAGGAAACACAGACACCTGATGGCTGCACATCAGCTCAGAGGTTGTTGCTTTCATACTAAGATTCTTCTGATGATTTGTCAATTTATGCAACTGAATCATTTGAATTTGGACTGAATCATATCAGAAAATAGTGAACATGGCCAAGAGTCTGAGACCACTGATTCAGTTTATGAATAAATATATTTTGATTAATTCACAGAACCCATTGATGTCTTTAAATTTCTTGTTTTGTCCATAAAAGAGTCCAAAACCCAAAGATATTTAATTTATTATTATAGACTTAAAGAATCTACAGATATTCACATTTCAGAAGCTGGACCCAGGTCACGTTAGGGAATCTTTGTTTAATTATTATTTAAATAAGTTTCTGCTCCCTGAGTGGACGGAGATGAACTGCTAAAATCTCAGTCTGAGGGAGGGTTAAGAACATTCAGTTATGAAAGAGGGAACATCGTCACGCCTCTGTCACAGATTCACCTCCAACACCTCACACACCTCACTCCCCTCACTCCCCTCACACACCTCACACACCTCACTCACCTCACTCCCCTCACTTCCCTCACTCCCCTCACTCCCCTCACTCGTCTCACTCACCTCACTCCCCTCACTCCCCTCACTCGTCTCACTCACCTCACTCCCCTCACTCCCCTCACTCGTCTCACTCACCTCACTCACCTCACTCACCTCACTCGTCTCACTCACCTCACTCGTCTCACTCACCTCACTCGTCTCACTCGTCTCACTCACCTCACTCGTCTCACTCACCTCACTCACCTCACTCACCTCACTCACCTCACTCGTCTCACTCACCTCACTCGTCTCACTCACCTCACTCGTC
>NW_019524851.1:120122-128231 GCF_002814215.2 Seriola lalandi dorsalis | reverse complement strand
TCCATAAAAGAGTCCAAAACCCAAAGATATTTAATTTATTATTATAGACTTAAAGAATCTACAGATATTCACATTTCAGAAGCTGGACCCAGGTCACGTTAGGGAATCTTTGTTTAATTATTATTTAAATAAGTTTCTGCTCCCTGAGTGGACGGAGATGAACTGCTAAAATCTTTTATTTGATTTAATATAATATAATTTTATTCAGGTTTTAGTCACTAAGTCAGTGGCATGTTGCACGTTTGATTTATAATTTTAGCAGCTGCTGCTGGGACTGGTCCGTCACTGATAATCAATATTCCTTATTGATATGTTTGATTATTAACGACAGGTTCAGAGAGCTCAACACATAATCCTGGTGTCACATCACTGATGGAGTCATGGACCTGATCAGGAGTCATTGATCCTGCAGTGTCAGACCCGGGGGGGGGGGGGGGCCGGGGGGGGCTCAGTCTGAGGGAGGGTTAAGAACATTCAGTTATGAAAGAGGGAACATCGTCACGCCTCACTCACCTCACTCACCTCACTCCCCTCACTCCCCTCACTCCCCTCACTCACCTCACTCCCCTCACTCACCTCACTCCCCTCACTCCCCTCACACGCCTCACTCGCCTCACTCCCCTCACTCCCCTCACTCCCCTCACTCCCCTCACTCGCCTCACTCACCTCACTCCCCTCACTCCCCTCACTCCCCTCACTCCCCTCACTCCCCTCACTCACTTCACTCCCCTCACTCCCCTCACTCCCCTCACTCACCTCACTCCCCTCACTCACTTCACTCACTTGATCTCATCAGAGTGTTTAATCCGGGGGATCGTGATTCGTCAGGTGACCTCGGAGCGAGAACTTTATTTTCTCTCCTTGTAGAAAAGACATCGGATCGCTCTGATGATCTGATTTACATCCATCAGGATTCTCCTCCGACCAAAAGGGTTGAGAAAGAAATTATATTCAAACTGAGACTTTGAATCATGTCAAAAACATTTTCTGATCAAAGAGATTTTTTGCCTTTTTGAAGAAAATGAGACAAAGTGAGTCGATAACATGAAGCCGTCGTGTTGTTTACAACAAGGTGAAAATCATTTAAAGGTTTTGGTTTATTATGTTTGTGACAGTTGTAGAGTTTACTGCTCTGAGCTCATGAACTTTGACCTTCAGGTTGTTACTGTATCGTTAATGAAGTTTCCTGATTCAGTGACGAGGTGAGACTGAAGGGAAGAAAAATGGCGGCAGGTTTGTGTGAAGACGAGAGGTTGTGAGTTTCATCAGTGTCGTTATGCAACTCTGTCACGTTTGTCCTTCACTGTGTTCATCACTGACGGAGGTCACTGGGTCACATGACTGAGCAGGAGACATGATCTATTTTTATTATTCATCTCTTGGACACAGTTACAGGTCTGGTTTCAGAGGAATGTCTTTGTTTCATGTCCCGTTGTGTCCTGCAGCGTCTCTGTCTCTGTGTCCAGGGATTCCTCTGACAGTCCGTTATTCTTCTGAACAATGCCAAGTTTGTCCCGCCGTCTTCGGGGCCTCTGTTTGTTTGGCCACTGAAGGAGGAATTTTCCACTGGGCGCTCTTCCCCGGAGAGAGCGGCTTTCTTCTTCTCTTGTTTTATAGACACAGGTGGAAGTGGGTCAGTGTTGGTGCGTGTGAGAGTTTTTATCCACCGAACACTGATGCATGTGAGAAAAGACGTTAATCTGCTCTCAGTGGGTTTGTTTCCTCATCCAGAGCTGGACTGCAGCGTCACTGCAGCCGTTTTATTTAGGACAAACTCTGATTTGTGTCACTGTCTCCTGGTTCTTATGGAGGACTGGTGATGTCACAGGAAGAGTAATAAATTATTTCCTTCATTTCATATTTTAATAGACATGAAAAATAGGAATTGTAAAAAATCTTATAAATCAATCCTTCAATAAATACTTCAGATTTAAAAATGCATTTACAAACACCTGAATGTTACCTCTCCAACCAATCAGAGAGCTTGTTACATCCCATGGCCAATTGGGATTGTTAGCCTGGTTTTAGCCCAGAGAGTCACAGAGGCTAACAGGAGAAGCTAAATGGCTAAGCTAATCAATTAGCTAATAGGAAGAAGAGAAGCAGCTGGAAAAAGGAAATGAAATGAAATTGAAAAGGGAATCCAGTGTTTGTTATTTTTATTTTTAGAATGTCTTTTCAAATAGTTTTAAATTTTTATTCATCAGATGGATTGTTCATTTATAAATTCTTTTTACAATTCCTATTTTTATTGCCTATTAAAATTTATTTATTACTTTTCCTGTGACCTCCTCCATACATTTCCTTTTCCTATTAGCTAATCGATTAGCTTAGCCACTTAGCTTCTCCTTTTAGCCTCTCTGTGACCGTTTGGGCCTTCAGTGCTGGTGAGACCAGTTTTAAATATCTATTCAAACTGTTTGTAATTCCATTATTTATGGATGAATTAATAAATGCAGCATAAAAGTCATTAAATAAAGAAATAAAGAGTTTTATGTTGTTTTTGTAGATCCATTTTTTAATCTTAAGTATTTAATGATGAGTAACTTTTCATTTATAACTTAGTTTTCTGAGACCTCCCTGGTCCTCCGTATGTTCTGAATGAACAAAGCTTCTGTCAGAGCGTCAGAGCGTTGTGTTCCAGCACCAGGCCGGGTTTAAAAACAGTCAGGCTTAATTTAACTGCATCACTCCGCCCTCTCATTTAGTCTGACGGTGGCCGTCAATGACCTTTAAAAAATAACTCTGTTGATCATCGGCTTCTTTCAGCTGCTGCTGATCACGACAAAACACAGATTTCACTTCTGACTGATACATCTCCGCTCTGAACATCGTTAACAATAATCTGATATTAGACATGGACCCTTTTAACATACTGCTGCTATTAACCACATACATCAAGGGAACAAGGAGGAGCAGAACTGATCAGACTGAACAATGTTATGGCCACAAGAGTTACATTAAAAAATACTATATTATCATATAAGACACTGTGTGTATGTTTGGGAAGAGAAGATTTTCATGTGTGGACACTGCAGGTGGAGGTGGTGCAGGGCCTCCATCATTACTGCAAGAGGTTGTGGGTGTCCCCAAAGATCCAGACCTTGGCTGGATGGAAAAAACATTATAATAGAGGGAAATCAGATCAATATCATATTGTAAAGTTTAGAGAAAAAGATAAAAGAAACAGCACTCTGATTAGATGATCACAGATATCTGAAAATACATTATTCCCTCAGCTTAGTTGTAATAAACAGTCTGCTGAACCATTTTACATGAAATAACAATAGAATAGAAACTAATACTGAGTTTGGAGTCATTGTGCAGGTGCACATGTCATGATGGTTCTCAGCTCTCAGTGATGTTCTTTATTCTGACAGAGACAGAATCATTCCAACAGATGTTTTGACTCCTGTCATCAATAATGAAAAGAACTAGAGCTGAAAACTATCCGACTAACACTGAACCAAACTCAATATGAACAAACACGACACACACGTCCGCTGCTCTGCTCTTTAACAGCTCGTCCAGACAAGCTTTCTCCTCATATATGTGATATTTACCAAATGTTGACATGTATGCAACTAGCTACTGACATTATTTTAACACTAAGATGTAAAGTTTACCTCGAAATATGAATGCTAACTGTGTTAGCAGCGACTTTGTACCGCATATCCAGGAGCCTGCTGCGGTCAGGGAGCAGGTGTAGGCGGCCGTGCAGAGCAAAGACTCTCTACAGTTGTTCTTGTTATTACAGCCTGTTGCTGCACAAAGCTCGGGCATTTTAACACTAACTGATGGATTACTTGTCCCTGTCGGAGCAGAGAGGAGGAGCCTCCGACTCCACAGCTTCTACGATTGGTGCATCAATAATCCTGTCAGTCCTCACCACAGCTGCTGCTGTTTAAGCATCAGAGGAAGAGAGTCTAAGAGCCCGGCTGCACATCATTAGTGGCGGCTGACATGATAGGCAGCTCGCCTCTGTACCTCCTTTGTGAACATTTGTGTGTAATTTATGATTTGGTTTGAGATGCTGGTAGTGATTGTTGGGGACTGGGCTGGGTTTAAAATTCTGATTGTGCATCACACCCTTAGAAAAAGACTGTTGGACACATTAGGAACAGGGGTGCTGCTTCTTGTGTTTTTGGGTTGGTTAGAATCACATAGTTAGGCTCTTTGTTGGCTCCTGTTCCCCTACTTCAGTTATCCTCTTGCTTTGTTTGTGTTTTGTTTAATTATTTACCCTCCTGGTTACGCAATAAATTAAATCAGTAAATTTGATTTACCAATAACACCTGGTTTTATGTTGCTTCCCTTTGACTCCCTAGCTGGGTTGTAACATAAAGACTGCCAACATGCGGTGACTGGGGAGACAGCCCCATGACATCATATACTGAACCTAGAAACCAACATGACTGCAGTGAACTGACACCTGGCTCTGTGAGCAGTCAACAGTCAAGTGTCAAGTGAAATACTCAGTGAGTAAAATTTCCCGGGCTGTATCTTCTTTTCTTGCAGAAATCAGCTGCCTGGTGTTGGATGTGAGTCTCACAGCGTCAGAAGTTTTACTTTCTCAGCAAAGTGGTTCCACAAAGGGTTTATATCTTGATGCTTCATGTGAGCAGTGCAACATCTACTGGCCTGAAAGCAAAATGGGTGAATATAAACGTTTGTACGTCACAAATTGAATGTAAGTATAAGGGAAAGAATGATTGTATTTTATATTCCAAGCACAGATTTATATACTGTAAAAGCAAATAAAAATGTTTTGTATGCATCAAATGTGTTAATATCAGTCAAGTTAAGCTCATTGTCTTTGTTTAAACTAAGTGTCAAAACTGTAAGTTGGTTTGCAATGTGGGCAAAGAACATGTAGCTTTACTTTTAAATGCCAGCTTTGTTGGTTTTGCTGTAAAGGTGCAATATAACAGTTTAGTAACAAGTATAAATTATAGTAGAAATGTAAAATAATCCTTCATAGCTCAGTGAGGACAGAGCAACAGTCTGACAGGTCGACTGGAAGCTGTTGCAGCCGTCCATAAGTGATGGAGGGAAGGTGCAAAAAGTCCAGGAGCCGTTATTCATCATCAGTCTTAGTGTTAGAAAACGTTTTACACTGTGGTTTTACAGTTTAACGTTAGCACACATGCTAACTTCAATTACAATAACAAGTTACTCCTCACATATATGATATTAGCCTGTAAGACTAATGTAACAGTTGTGACAGCTAACTGTGTTAGCAGCATCTTCACACGGCTCAGCCAGGAGCCTGTTGCTGCAGGTGGGTTTACCTGGTGTCCTCGAGGACACAGGTCAGATCCACCCCCCCCCACCACCACCACCTCCCTCCTCCCCAGCTCCACCCTCTCATCCAGATGTGGTTTCTTCTGGCGCCAAAAAGTTTGTGAGTGTGTGTGTGAGTGATTGTGTGTTGTTGTTGTGTGATAAACCATTGTCCTGCTTTCCTCCCAGTGCATGCTGGGATACATTCCAGTACTTCAAACTGTTTTGTTTGAAGTTTGAATGTTTGATGTGATGAAAAACAGTTTGTTACATTTCATCCAGAATCACAAAGTTTGAATGTAGAATTCACATAAATGTAAAACTAATAAGATTTACTCTGAAATTACAGAGAAGATCTTTAAATTGTTCATATGGACATTAACCTTTATAATAACAAGCTACATTTTTAATTACAGATAATTGCTGTCATTTTACACAGATTTGTATGTAATTTATGAAAGCAGAAAAAATACTGTATAAATTAAACAGTAATGTGTCTTTACAGAAATGGGAAATAAATGTGATTCATTATTATTGGCATAATGCTTAAAAGAGAAGTTTGGCTGCTAATTCACAGATTATTTCTGTCATTTTACAGACTTTTGTTCACAATTTAAAAAAAACAGAAAATTAATGTTAGAAAACTTAGTTATTTTCTGTAAAATTAGATTTTTTTGTGTAGTTAATACATGAAAAAAACATATATATAAATATATATATAATGTTTATTATATTGTAGATATATGTTACATAAATATATATCCATCCTAAAGCCTGTCAACATATGTTCATATTATATATGTAAATGTAAAAGAAACACATTTATGTTTAAATTTAATAAGGAATAAGACAATAAAATCCTACATAAACATAGCAAAACTTTTCACTGTACTGTAACATTTTACTGTATTTCATATGTTATAAACTTATATCTTCATATATCCAGAGGATGTATATATGTGATAATAACTTCCTATTGGGATGTATATGGAAACGTCACTCCTGATATAGGAGCATATATGTCATATATTATATGACATATATGACGCATCACACAGGAGCAGACAGCTGATTGGTTAATGAGGTTCAAACAGCTCGACTTGTTAGTGATCCAGAGACGTGAACAGAGTGAAATCCTTCAGTCTGACACCTGAGGTCACAAGGTCAAAGTGAGGACATGTTGAATTATTAGAGTGACATGTTCACCTGGACAGACTCATACCTGAATAACTGGAGCAGATGTTTCCCTGCTGTAGGTCAGACAGTCTGAGGCAGTTTCTATTTACAGACCAAGTTTAAATAATAAAGTCGAGTCATTAATATATTTATATACGTCCCAGTAGAACATGATGTTCCTGTTCAAGGCGTCTGTGGAGTTTAAAGGGTGAAGTGATTTAACATCAGTGTCTGTGGGTGTCAGAAAGTTCAGCTTCATGTTACAGTGAGCATGATTATTATTAGTGTGTGTGTGTGTGTGCGTGTGTGTGTGTGTGTGTGTGTGTGTGTGTGTGTGTGTGTGTGTGTGGACTGCTGTCCTCCACCTACATTATATAAGACCTCCACCCTGACACTGAGGAGATTCCCTGAGCATTTCTTTAGTTCGTCTGGCTCTCGCTCCTTCAGCCTCATCTGTTGAATTTACCATTTAATTATCTTCGTTAAATCGAAACTAATTTCTGTTCAATAAAATTCCTTTGTTTTAGTCGGAGCCGAGCCAGAACATTAGAAAGACAAACTTCTGCTTCTGGTTTAGAAATCGAACAGGAAGAATGAAGCAAAAGGAAGATTTAATATCACAAAATAAAAATATAAAATAAAGTGTGTTCATTCAAACTGTAACAGGATCTTTATGCTGTTGGAGAATAATGTAAAATGTCTGTCCCTGTTGACAGACTCATCTCAGACTGACGTCTTCGAAATGTTTCTTCTGTCTGATCAGCAGGAAAAAAAACAGCAAATTCTAACGTTTTAGACCTTGAAAAGGTTTTTTCTTGATAAAAGACTTAAATGACAATTAATCGTCTTGATTAATTGTCTCCTGGCAGGTTCATGTTCACAGATCTCTGATGATAACAGAAGGATGTAGAGGCAGAAGTTTTGTTCACAGCTGATCATGTTCAGACTAAAACTGTAAACTCCAGGGTGATTACCTCCATGATGGATTTATAATCACATCAGATTAGACTCTAATCATTAAAGGCTCAACCCGACAAACCCTCAACATCGAACAATAAAATACATCGTTTGACACGTCTCTCTATAACTGATCTGATGGTGTTGGCAGTGACCCCCCCCACCCCCCCGTCAGGACAGCAGGATCATGGTTTAGGTTTTGGGTTAAAGTTAGATGCCCTTTGTTGTCATGGTTACAATTATTAACATGATAGTGGTCATGCTTTAAAAACAGCTGTATCTCATCCATCCACCTCCTGCATAAACCCTGTCCCCTAGTTAGCATCTTTTCAGAACGGTTAGCATAGTTAGCATCTTTTATCTGTTTATGTTGTTTGTCAGCTTTGTTAGCGGTTGTGCTAATGCTAACTGTCTCTGTACTGACCAGGTTTCACCTGAACCTTCGATCACGTCACATGAAGCAGCTGATAGGAACACACATAATGACATTACACTGATGTTGATCCTGAGTTTATTCTCAGTCACAGTTATACAGTCTGTAAAATATGACATGAATGCAGCAACACTGTGTGTGTGTGTGTGTGTGTGTGTGTGTGTGTGTGTGTGTGTGTGTGTGTGTGTGTGTGTAATGATTGGATCACTGAGCCCCTTGTGCCTTTTCGAGCTCTTTAACTGGTGTGATCACGAGCGGGC
>NW_019524851.1:118982-120102 GCF_002814215.2 Seriola lalandi dorsalis | reverse complement strand
GGGTGGGTGGTGGGGGTGGGGGGGGAGTCTGATCTGACTGTAGAGCTGAACCGTCTCATGTTACAGGATCATATGACAACCACCATCACTCCTGACCTCCCCTTATCTTTATAACTACCATGTCTACACACACACACACACACACACACACACACACACCTCTGCTCATGAGAACCGTTAACAGTGTGATCCTGTGGTGCCACATGAGGAGAATTATTCTGATGTCTCATGAGAAAGTTGATTATATAATTTTCCTCTCTGACCTCTGACCTTTATTCACTGTGTTCACTCTGACACTCTGGTGGAGCAGAGACGCGTCAGCAGGAGAATCAGTTTCCTTCAGCGCCATGTTGGACCAAAGTTAATCTCTCTCTCTGGAGTTTCACATGTTTTAAAAAGATTACAGGAAGTTATTTAAAGCTTGTTAATTCATCTTTGGACACAAGGAAGCAGCAGTGATGAGATGACCTTTGACCTTTGACAGATAGCTCCTGCAACATCACATCATCATATTATTAAATACAATATGATCAATTTTTAAATATATTGTGGTTATATGAGAATATTAAGTCATATTCAGGATTATCTGTTGAATCAGCTGTTGAATCAGCTGTAATACATTATTTTATGACAGTGACAATGTGACAGAGGGGATCGCTCTGAGTGATCAGCTTCCCCTCCATCCACAGATCTGCTGAAGTTTGATGGTGGAGACCAAACACAGATAAAACAGATTTTTTTGTTGATGTTATTAAAGCTTTATAAATCTATTATTTTACACTGAACAGAACATTAGACACTGAACATGATGATATTCATGAGGCAGCAGTTACACACAGTTAATGTGTGAGTGAAACAGACAAATCAAATCTCAGTTTCCAGGCTGTTTTGATGAAGCTGTTGTTGCAGAGAGAAGTCGATGACGTCCAGCTCAGATATAGTTAACAGCTGTCAGTGTGCTGGGTGGATTAAACATCTGGAACTGGCATCAGCTGATCCTCAGGTCAATCATCTGGAGACAGAAACCACCATTCAGAAAAACACTGGACTCACTGAGAGAAACGGGGGGGGGGGGCAACAGGCAGAATCAGCTTCATCTGTATGAATGAATGAGCAGATG
>NW_019524851.1:115622-118921 GCF_002814215.2 Seriola lalandi dorsalis | reverse complement strand
TAGAGCCAGCAGGTTTATTCTCAGGTCAAGTGAGTGAGAGAGAGAGAGAGGTTGTAATAACATCTGTGTTCCTGACAGATGTGAGGAAATGGAAAACAGTTCATTAGATTAGATGTTCAGTAAATCAACATGACATCACAGACAATAGGACTTTATTATTTTCATACAGAAGATCATTTGTGGAATATATATGTGTGTGTATATATATATATATATATACTGTATATATATACGTTCCACAAAACAATCTGCTATTTATATATATATATATATATATACAGTATATACATCTGTTCTGACGCTGCAGGATTCAAAGTGGAGCTTCGTGCAGGACACACTCTGTGTATGTGTGTTATCTGTTTAATGAAATCAGGTGGAGACCTCAGGGTCTGTGGGTTTGGCCCCCGGGGGCCAGTGAGTGTTTTACTGTCATCAGTGTTTCTGAATCAACTGTGTCTGGCTAATTATATCAGCTGACCCCCCCCAGGATGGATCACACATCTGGTGTTATGTTCACTTGTTGTCTGTTTCCCTGAGACATCGCTGTGTGTCTGTTATTTAATCTGTTTTCTGCCGGACACGCAGCATCAGGTCCGACAGCTCAGCCTCACTTCCTGCTTCACTTCTTATTCTATCAGACGTCAGTCCAGATGTGTTCATGTGCAGGTGTTTAAAATTACTTTGTGTTTTCATTGTCTGTATGTCTCAGTAACACCCAGAGAGAACTCAAACATTCACTTGGACTCAAAGATGAACTGATTAGAACTCGGTCAGAGGTCAAAGGTCACTGTGACATCATAATGTTCTGCATCATAATATTTATTATTTATTTTTAGGCCAAAGTGGAAAGAGATACATTTTCTGATGATGTTAAACAGCAAAAATAACAAATGTTTGCTTCTTCAAAATGTGAGAATTTGCTGTTTTATATCATTGTAAATCTAATTTAGGACAAAATAAGAAATGTGAAGGCGTCAGCTCTGGGCTCTCAGTGTGTTCTGACATTTTAGATTAAACAGTGAATTCAGTGAAAAATTGATTCACAGAATCATCAACAATCAATAGTATAATTAGTTTCTGTGTGATTTTGAAAGGTAGAAAACTGCTGTGAAGTGAGAAAGCTAGTTACCTGGGTGATGAACATTGACAGTAATTATGTGATGTTTGCAGTTGATGAGGAAAAACAAATCAAACAGCAGAACAAGATGAAATCTCCAGATCAACAGCAGCAGAGCAGGAAAATAACCATCAGGTGAGAGTTTGGTCAGAGACGCTGAGACAGCAGAAAACACCTACATAGAAATGATTATTCTAACACACTGTCCACATGATCCTGATGCAGTTGAGCTGAGAGCAGTAGAGGATTCTGGGGGATTTGGGTCCAGATAATAGACTTAAAGACAGATCCCTGCAGCCTTGTCCCTCTTCTCTCAATGAGAGCTCTAATCACTGATGTGGAAACTTTCTCTCTCTGAGAGCTCGACTCTGACGTCCCATTGATCGACTGCAGTCAGCTGATTGGTGGAAAGTTCCCTCCATGTTTGAACTATAACCTGCAGAATGACAGGCACGAGGTCGCCCACTCAGCATCACATGAACCAATTAAATATATTTTATATTACCTAATGAGCTCTGATGACTGTTTCCACCAGTGAGTGAATGTTCCCAATTATAATTTTATTACATTATATAAGCATTTCATAACTGTACAATAGTTTAGTTATGACTAAAATGATTCAGGTTGTTATAGTGAAGTTTTAACCAATCATCAACCTCCAGACTGAAACATGAAGCATCAACAGTGAAGAACCAGCAGCTGCAGTTCCTCTAACGACCACTAGAGTCTGGCTCCAACAGTGAGTCAGTCCCCATAGACTCCCATGTTAAAATGTCCAACTTTACAGCAGAAATAAACATGTTTACAGCCTGGTACAAAAACTGTTCTGGTCTCTAGAGCTAATTTCCTCCTTCATGACACCTGTTTATATAACTCACCTGTTTTTATAACTCACCTGTTTACATTTTATTAAGGACTAAAGTTATGGAGGATTGAGGGCGTGGCCTCTTTGAGTGACAGGTGGGTGAGCGGACGCTTGACACACACCATCAATCATCTAAGTCTTAGCTCCACCCACGCTCCTCCTCTTTGACCATTTTTGAATTTAATGGTGGTTAGGGGGCGGAGTCAGACACTGCCAAGATGGCGACGGTAGAGCAGGTCACTCTGAGCTTCAGGAACCTGCAGGTGATGTCACAGAGGTGATGTCCATTTTTGTTTACAGTCTGAGGCTTCTCCTCAAACTAACCAACATCGTCGAGTGACGCAGGTGAAAATCCCTCTGTGTTGCCATGGTTACAAGCTGCTCACCTGGCCTCATCTCCCACTGCCTCTGGTTTTTGGTTACGAATCAAGAAACAGCTGCACTTCAGCTAAAAGGCTAACAGGCTAACAGGCTAACAGGACTCAGGTAGAGGAGGAGTTGGACTGAAGTGACTCATCAGGTGACCAAGGTGAGCCAATAACAAAACTTCACAGATTACAGTGAAGGAAATTGTGAAATAAAAAATTCCTCAGGGTTCAAAACACCACCACCACAACACACACACACACACACACACACACACACACACACACACATACACACACACACACACACACACACATACCATCAATTCAGTCAAATGACTCTGATGTATCTGCTCATGGAGACAAAGTAGTTTCACTCTAATGAACTTTGACACAAATTTCTGCCAAACATGACAAATCATCTGTTGTGAAACCTGATGAGTCTTTGGACACACAGTGTTCTGTATATCAGGGATGGACTCTACAATGTTCTGATATCGAGTCCTATGAGAACCAAAAAGGGGGGGGGGGGCAGAACTCAGTGAGAACAGAACTCAGTGAGAACAGAACTCAGTGGAACAGAACTCAGTGAGAACAGAACTCGGGACGTATTTCAACAGAACGAGGGAATCCCTGAGTGTGATAATCAGATCAAGTCATTGATGCATCAGACTCGTGGAGAACTGTGGAAACAACTGTCCCTAAAACATGTGGAAAAGGATTAAATCCATCAGAGGAAAAAACTTCCCTGTTGCCTTTAGCCGCCGTTAATTGATTTTCCCGGGTAGATAAAAAAAAAAGTTCCTGCCTGGGCGCCATTACAGGCGGATAGTTTGACTCCCGGCGGGAACCTTTGTGACTCTGTGGCTTCGGTTTGAACGACTGGTGGACCAGAAACAGACGACCAATTATGAGCAGCAGCAGATCAGCATGTTCTGTCCTGGACCCCCCC
>NW_019524851.1:112837-115421 GCF_002814215.2 Seriola lalandi dorsalis | reverse complement strand
TCTGCCTCCTCACATCTACTTCACAATTACTGCCTGTCTGATGGAGTGAGAATCAGCTCCTGTGTTTCAGAGCAGGAGTCAGATACAGCAGCTCCACTGGTCACCAGTGGCTCCTCCTCCAGGACGACAGGAAGCAGCTGATAGGACGTTAATGAAACACACAGTTTGAAAGTAAAGCTGGTTAGCATGCTAACGTCAGTGACAGTTTCCACCTCTGGAGACAGATGTTGGTGAGTAAAGGAATGAAGGTTGAATGTTTCTACAGACTGGTCAGTAAACAGCTGCTAATGCTAACGTTAGCTATGTAGCAGTAACAAAACAAATAGCTCCTTTAAAGAAGGAGTTTGACATTTGGGAGATTAGCACAGCTAGCCTCATTAGTTCTGCTTATATTTGGTCACAAAGCAAAGAACTGAACAAGTTGAAACTTTGGTCTGATGCAAATGTAATTAATCATTAATGACGTCATCAGGATTCATCCTCTGAGCACCATGAATGTCTGTCATGAGACAGTTTCCTGTGTTTTTCCATCAGACACGATGGATCAGAGTCAGCTGCATGTGGATAACAGATGTTTCCACATGTTCAGACGGATCACTCCATGTTCCTGCATGTGATGAAAACTTCCAACTCCATCGTCCCACAGACTGAAGAGTGGAAAAACACAAACACCAAAACCTTCATTGTAAACACTCTGTGTATTTTATGGCCTGTATTTCCCAGGGAAACAGGTTTACAATAAAACGTGATAAATCAATAATCACGTCCCTGGAGACGAAGAGATCTGTTGAACTGTTGTGAAATGTGTTTGAGCGGCTTCAATAAAACTCCTGCTGCTGATTGTAAAAGTCTCTTATCTCTCGTGTTATTACTTGATCCTGGGAAAAACCTTTTGTGTGCAACAGCTCCTTTTGTGTTAGAACAAAACATGTTGATCTCTTTGTTCTGTCAGCAACATGTTTCCAGCTCTGCACGTTGTGAAATCCAGACGTGGCGTGCAGCAGCGGCGTGAGGCGTCCTGCTGAGTGACGCTGCACAGACTCCTCTGAGGTCAGAGCTGTTGACTCCAGCTAAAGGACGCTGGTCATGATGTGGATTTGCCAGTGCTAACGGACAGGTGTGACGCTGGGAGGTGAGTCTGGGTGAGAGTATCTGCAGAGTCATGACGCTGCGACACTGTGTCATGTCATAAGACTATTAGAGGAGGATCTGGCCTCTTTAAATAACCTGTTTAAGCCTCTGTGCTGCTACTGAGAGAAAAGAGACGAGAAAAGCTGGTGAGGTTGGAGGGAGGGAGGTGAGAGAGGTGGAGATACAGTGGTGCACGGGGGGGGGGGGGGGGGGGGGTGAGTCAGAGTCACACAGAGGAACATCTTGCCTCCAGTCCTGTGCAGCGTTAAGAGGCTGAGTCAGTCTTCAGTGCGGCGGGAAAATCATGTCCTGGAAAACTTCTTAGCGTATATGATCCATCTGCTGAAGACGAGCTCACGCAGTGAAAGACAGTGTTAAAGACAGAAAACTGAGAGTCTGACCTTTAACCTTCAACTGCACGTTCAGATACTCCTAGTTACACTTATGCAAATGTAATATATGTACATATATTGAACCTTTGTATGTATATATATACTGTATATATAAACCATTAACAAGTCTTTATAAATAGTGCTTTATCTGAGAGTGTGAAAGTGCTGAGAGAAACTAACGTTTCACTAAAGTCCGACTCACTTCCTCGTGCTGGAAATTTCACAATTGCACATTATGGAAAAACAAATCTTCAGCTTTAGTTTAAAACATGACACAACGTTAATATTCATTATTTTAAAAGGATTCAAACATGAACTCTCGTCCATGCTGACGGCTGACTCCACAGATATCTCAGTAAAGACCTGTTAAGGACAGAGCGTCATCGCCATCGTTATTCATATATTTTGTTATGATTTTCATTAACAACAGTTGTTCTAATTGATGCATAACAGAGACTTTTTGAATGAAATTCCCATAAACAATAATAGAAATGAAAACTGCTCCGCAGCCACAGGGCGTTTGTAGTTGTAGGAGGTGTGCTGTAACCCAGTGGTGGAGCTGCTGGTGGGTGTCGGCAGCTGTGGAGCGCCCATGAGGAGGAGACTCTCGTGGTCGGTGACTCAGACTGAATTTCCGAACAACAATGAGAAGCATAGAGAGGCCGTCTGTTGCGGCTGCATCATCAGCAGACGTCCAGGATGAATTCAGCTTTGTTTGTTTCTGTGCCGTGATGCCGGACCAGTCGACCAGCTGACGAAGAGCCGACACTCACAATCTGAATCTGTGTTCGGACTCAAACACGAGCTGCTCCAGCTCAGAGACGCAGAGTCTTAAAAACCAAACTAGAGTCCAGGAGCGTCGTGTGGCGTAGTGGTCTAAGCAGGCGCCCCATGTGTAGAGGCTACAGTCCTCGCTGCAGTTGGCCCCGGTTCGAGTCCCGCATCGGACGGCCTTTACTGCATGTTGTTTCCCCTCTGTGCCTCCCCGTTTCCTGTCTCTCTCCACTATCCTGTCCAATAAAGGCACAAAAGCCCAAAAAAATATACTTAAAAAAAAAAAA
>NW_019524851.1:112360-112745 GCF_002814215.2 Seriola lalandi dorsalis | reverse complement strand
CAACGACAACAACACGACACGACAACGACAACAACACGACAACGACAACAACACGACAACGACCACAACACGACAACAACACGACAACGACAACAACACGACAACGACAACGACAACAACACGACAACGACAACAACACGACAACAACAACACCACACAATACAACAACAACAACACAACACAATACCACAACAACAACAACACAACAACAACACAACAACACAACAACACGACAACGACAACAACACAACACCACAACGACAACAACAACAACACCACAACAACAACAACAACAACAACAACATGGTGTTTTCCTGTTCATATCATGTTAGAATAGTCCGTGAAGCATGAACACATGTCTGTGTTGAAATGTTCTAAGCTCAAT